>NW_027638376.1:0-28227 GCF_951216825.1 Electrona antarctica | reverse complement strand
AGACTATAAAAAGGTGAATTGAGGAACACTGCGTCCTGTCTGTGATGCTGGTTGTTCAGTTTGAGTAAAAGAAGAACATAAATGTACTTTATTTATAATCCAGTGGTTTTCAACCCCTTTTCATTTCATTTAGGTTCAGGTTCATTTATTTGTTTGTCCCTGTGGGGCGATTTGGTTTACAGTCAGCAAGGCATAACACAGGCAGGTATGAAAGGGTTAACACAGGCAGGTATGAAAGGGTTAACACAGGCAGGTAACATGAAACACAAACACACAGTAAAAAGGCACATAGTACACAAAGTACACAGAACAATAAAACAGGATGGCAGTTCAAGGTATCAGTGTGACATTATAATTCATAACATTTTCAGAACAGTTGTATAAATAATTCATACAGGCGAGTCAGGTGACAAGTTACCTCCTCCTTCTATCAGCATTTAGAGCCTGGATAGATACAGGCACGAAGGAGAACTTATACCTGTTGCTTTTGGCAATATTTAGCCTCTCAGACCCATTTGAGCCACGGACCACCATCTGATGACATTTAGCCTCTCAGACCCATCTGAGCCACGGACCACCATCTGATGACATTTAGCCTCTCAGACCCATTTGAGCCACGGACCACCATTTGATGACATTTAGCCTCTCAGACCCATTTGAGCCACGGACCACCATTTGATGACATTTAGCCTCTCAGACCCATCTGAGCCACGGACCACCATCTGATGACATTTAGCCTCTCAGACCCATTTGAGCCACGGACCACCATTTGATGACATTTAGCCTCTCAGACCCATTTGAGCCACGGACCACCATTTGATGACATTTAGCCTCTCAGACCCATCTGAGCCACGGACCACCATCTGATGACATTTAGCCTCTCAGACCCATCTGAGCCACGGACCACCATCTGATGACATTTAGCCTCTCAGACCCATCTGAGCCACGGACCACCATCTGATGACATTTAGCCTCTCAGACCCATCTAGACAGTAGAGTTAGGAAGGTTTGGGACATATCTAGACAGTCATGTAGGTAGGAAGGTTTGGGACATATCTAGACAGTAGAGTTAGGAAGGTTTGGGACATATCTAGACAGTCATGTAGGTAGGAAGGTTTGGGACATATCTAGACAGTCATGTAGGTAGGAAGGTTTGGGACATATCTAGACAGTAGAGGTAGGAAGGTTTGGGACATATCTAGGCAGTCACATAGGTAGGAAGGTTTGGGACATATCTAGACAGTCATGTAGGTAGGAAGGTTTGGGACATATCTAGACAGTCATGTAGGTAGGAAGGTTTGGGACATATCTAGACAGTAGAGGTAGGAAGGTTTGGGACATATCTAGGCAGTCACATAGGTAGGAAGGTTTGGGACATATCTAGACAGTCATGGAGGTAGGAAGGTTTGGGACATATCTAGGCAGTCATGTAGGTAGGAAGGTTTGGGACATATCTAGACAGTAGAGGTAGGTAGGAAGGTCTGGGACATATCTAGACAGTAGAGGTAGGAAGGTTTGGGACATATCTAGACACTCATAGAGGTAGGAAGGTTTGGGACATATCTAGACAGTCATGTAGGTAGGAAGGTTTGGGACATATCTAGACAGTCATGTAGGTAGGAAGGTTTGGGACATATCTAGACAGTCATGTAGGTAGGGAGGTTTGGGACATATCTAGACAGTAGAGGTAGGAAGGTTTGGGACATATCTAGACAGTAGAGGTAGGAAGGTTTGGGACATATCTAGACACTCATAGAGGTAGGAAGGTTTGGGACATATCTAGACAGTCATGTAGGTAGGAAGGTTTGGGACATATCTAGACAGTCATGTAGGTAGGAAGGTTTGGGACATATCTAGACAGTCATGTAGGTAGGAAGGTTTGGGACATATCTAGACAGTCATGTAGGTAGGAAGGTTTGGGACATATCTAGACAGGCAGTCATGTAGGTAGGAAGGTTTGGGACATATCTAGACAGGCAGTCATGTAGGTAGGAAGGTTTGGGACATATCTAGACAGTCATAGAGGTAGGAAGGTTTGGGATATATCTAGACAGTCAGTCATGTATTATAGGTAGGAAGGTTTGGGACATATCTAGACAGTCAGTCATGTATTATAGGTAGGAAGGTTTGGGACATATCTAGACAGTCAGTCATGTATTATAGGTAGGAAGGTTTGGGACATATCTAGACAGTCAGTCATGTATTATAGGTAGGAAGATTTGGGACATATCTAGACAGTCAGTCATGTATTATAGGTAGGAAGGTGCGAGACCATTGAGAGCTATAAAGTAAAACACATTAATAATAAATCGTGAAAACAACCGGGAGCCAATGTAGTGACACTAAAACTGTAGTAATTATGTTATCTCGTCCTAGATTTACTCAAAACTCTGGCTGCTGCATTTTGAACAAGCTGTAAGTTAATATCACAGGCAGACTCTTCACATACTAGAGCATGTCTGAAACAAATGGCATGAAATCGACAATAAATATGAAATATGAAATAAATGCTTAAACATGTAGCTAGGTGTAATGTTAGAGACCACAGAAGACATGTAAATATGAAATAAATGCTTAAACATGTAGCTAGGTGTAATGTTAGAGACCACAGAAGACATGTAAATATGAAATAAATGCTTAAACATGTAGCTAGGTGTAATGTTAGAGTACACAGAAGACATGTAAATATGAAATAAATGCTTAAACATGTAGCTAGGTGTAATGTTAGAGTATACAGAAGACATGTAAATATGAAATAAATGCTTAAACATGTAGCTAGGTGTAATGTTAGAGTACACAGAAGACATGTAAATATGAAATAAATGCTTAAACATGTAGCTAGGTGTAATGTTAGAGTATACAGAAGACATGTAAATATGAAATAAATGCTTAAACATGTAGCTAGGGTCCACAGAAGAGAACCTTTCAAGCCAGTTTTCTCAACTCGCTGTTTCTCTGCAAGACATTACTCTATAAGCCATATCTCCACAACTGGTGGGTCAAACTGAACAACCAATATGTACATTTGAAGCTGTGATTCCCTGCTTTCACATGACATATATGAAAAAACGCAAATGCAAAAATCATGGTGGTCCGTGGCTCAAACAAACACCAAATAAATAAATGGACCTTAGAATGAAAAAGGTTGAAATCCATGCAGTGCTCTAATGCATATGAATTAACCCATTTAGGCCTGACGTCGAAATTTAAAAAAAAGTTTTCTAAATCATGACAGTTTTCTGAAATACCTCATGTTTCTATATCAGTGGTGCTCAATATTTCATGTCAAGGACCCCCAAAAATTATATGTAATCGGCCGCCGACCCCCCCATCTGAAAATATGGTGTTCCCCCTCCCCCCTCCCAGAACCAAAGATTTGATTTAAAAACTGAAATAATATATATTCAAAGATTTGCGCCCACATTTTCACGATTTTTTCAAAAAGAGCAGACCTACAAGCTCCGAGTGCCGCGCTATGAGCTTGTAGATCTGCTATTTTTCAATAGCTAAATTGTAACATAATGCTTTAAACACCAAGAGGGGTTCCTGTCCAGAGGGGTTCCTGTCCAGAGGGGTTCCTGTCCAGAACCAGTTCAGGTGGGGGTGGTTGAGGTGGGGGTTCCCGTCCAGAACCAGTTCAGGTGGGGGTGGTTGAGATTCCGTAGTATGCGTGACGCATCGCGGCGGACGGTAGAACTATGAATAGCGGTCGGTCCGATACGGGACTCCTCGTCCTTGGCTTCCACTCTCTTCATCATCCTGATTAGTTTAGTGTTTCTATGGTCGGTTCCAAAGGCTGCACTTAGCCAACGGAGACACGCACGCACGCACGCACGCACGCACGCACGCACGCACGCACGCACGCACAAACACACACTCTTGGCCGACAGAGAGAGAGAGAGAGAGGCCGCATTGATTTCCCATCAAGTCTTGCTAGGAAATACATCAGCCGATGGAGACACAGATTCCACTGCTGGCCGAACGCAGCAAAATGGAATCTCGCTTTTTTTGTTTTGTTTCTGGTTTCTGCAGCTCGTAGCTACGGTAGCTCACTGTGTGAACAGTGTCTCTGCAGCTCACTGTGTGAACAGTGTCTCTGCAGCTCGTAGCTCACTGTGTGAACAGTGTCTCTGCAGCTCACTGTGTGAACAGTGTCTCTGCAGCTCGTAGCTCACTGTGTGAACAGTGTCTCTGCAGCTCGTAGCTCACTGTGTGAACAGTGTCTCTGCAGCTCGTAGCTCACTGTGTGAACAGTGTCTCTGCAGCTTGTAGCTCACTGTGTGAACAGTGTCTCTGCAGCTCGTAGCTCACTGTGTGAACAGTGTCTCTGCAGCTCGTAGCTCACTGTGTGAACAGTGTCTCTGCAGCTCGTAGCTCACTGTGTGAACAGTGTCTCTGCAGCTCGTAGCTCACTGTGTGAACAGTGTCTCTGCAGCTCGTAGCTCACTGTGTGAACAGTGGTGGTGGTGACAGCATATTCATGTAGTTTTAGTCATAGTCTTCTGAAAAGAATAGTCTTGCGGGCACCTGTGGCTCAGGAGGTAGAGCGGGTCGTCCAATGATCCCTGGGTCGGTGGTTCGAATCCCGGCTCCTCCTCTTGTGTCCTGTCCTTGAGCAAGACACTGAACCACACATTGTCTCCAGTGAGACACTGAACCACACATTGTCTCCAGTGAGACACTGAACCACACATTGCTTCCAATGAGTTGGTCGGTGTGAGCTCGCCACCGTCGGTGTGTAAATGTGTGAAGTGAGGACGCTGGCGTCGACTGTTCGCAAGTTTTTTATTCCTAGGATAGCTCAGGTTAGGAGCGCTCGTTTTACCACTGCCCCGCCCTACTACTAGTAACCATGGAAAGCGCCGCCCGCGCGGGCGGAACCTCACCTTCTAATACAAACACAAAACCCTATTCTGCCAGCTGCCTCGCTAGCCTAGTGGATTACTACGCCGACTTGTAATACCATGCTTCACCTGTTCGCGCCCCACTGCCACCACCTCTTTTACTACCACAGATTTTTTAATAGTTTTTGGATTAAGGTTGGTGAGGGATGCGTTGCTCCCCTGCTTGCGGTTATGTTTAGGTTAGAGTTAGAGATAGGGTTAGTAGTTTTTGGATTAAGGTTGGTGAGGGGTGCATTAAAAAGATTGGATTAAGGTTGGTGAGGGATGCGTTAAAAAGATTGGATTAAGGTTGGTGAGGGGTGCATTAAAAAGATTGGATTAAGGTTGGTGAGGGATGCATTAAAAAGATTGGATTAAGGTTGGTGAGGGGTGCGTTAAAAAGATTGGATTAAGGTTGGTGAGGGATGCGTTAAAAAGATTGGATTAAGGTTGGTGAGGGATGCGTTGCTCCCCTGCTTGCGGTTATGTTTAGGTTAGAGTTAGAGATAGGGTTAGTACTAGTCATAGAGTACTAGTAGGCATAAACACTTGTGTGCGGTCCAAAACACAGCCCAGCGCCTCCTACTCCACTGACAACCAATCACAGCGCTCCAAATTCCTCGAAAACCGCAGCCATCCTAGGAATAAAAAACTCGTCGACTGTTCGCCACTTCACCACCAATGAATGAATGAATGGACCTTCACCTCCCAATGTATGAATGAACCTTCACCTCCCAATTAATGAATGAATGGACCTTCACCTCCCAATTAATGAATGAACCTTCACCTCCCAATTAATGAATGAATGGACCTTCACCTCCCAATGTATGAATGAACCTTCACCTCCCAATTAATGAATGAATGGACCTTCACCTCCCAATTAATGAATGAATGGACCTTCACCTCCCAATGAATGAATGAACCTTCACCTCCCAATTAATGAATGAATGGACCTTCACCTCCCAATGTATGAATGAACCTTCACCTCCCAATTAATGAATGAATGGACCTTCACCTCCCAATTAATGAATGAATGAACCTTCACCTCCCAATGAATGAATGAACCTTCACCTCCCAATGAATGAATGAACCTTCACCTCCCAATGAATGAATGAATGAACCTTCACCTCCCAATGAATGAATGAACCTTCACCTCCCAATGAATGAATGAACCTTCACCTCCCAATGAATAAATGAATGGACCTTCACCTCCCAATGAATTAATGAACCTTCACCTCCCAATGAATGAATGAATGAACCTTCACCTCCCAATGTATGAATGAATGAACCTTCACCTCCCAATGTATGAATGGACCTTCACCTCCCAATGAATGAATGAACCTTCACCTCCCAATGAATGAATGAACCTTCACCTCCCAATGAATGAATGGACCTTCACCTCCCAATGAATGAATGAACCTTCACCTCCCAATGAATGAATGAACCTTCACCTCCCAATGAATGAATGAATGAACCTTCACCTCCCAATGAATGAATGGACCTTCACCTCCCAATGAATGAATGAACCTTCACCTCCCAATGAATGAATGAACCTTCACCTCCCAATGAATAAATGAACCTTCACCTCCCAATGAATGAATGAACCTTCACCTCCCAATGAATAAATGAATGAATCTTCACCTCCCAATGAATGAATGAATGAACCTTTACCTCCCAATGAATGAATGAATGAACCTTCACCTCCCAATGAATGAATGAATGAACCTTCACCTCCCAATGAATGAATGAATAAACCTTCACCTCCCAATGAATGAATGAATGGACCTTCACCTCCCAATGAATTAATGAACCTTCACCTCCCAATGAATGAATGAATGGACATTCACCTCCCAATGAATGAACCTTCACCTCCCAATGAATGAATGAATGAACCTTCACCTCCCAATAAATGAATGAATGGACCTTCACCTCCCAATGAATGAATGAATGAATGAACCTTCACCTCAATGTATGAATGAATGAACCGTTGTAAAGCGCTTTGAGCACTTGGAAAAGGGCTATAAAATGCAATTAATTTTGTCACCTAGAATGTTATAGTGTTAGTCTAGTTTTTGCCGAAGTCGACTAAGGGACAGGTCGATTTAAAAAAAGTGTAACCCTGGAGAAAATGTGTAGGTCTACCCTGGTGTGAAATTGTGACGCTTGTGTGTGACGCTGTAGTAATGGTTGAAATCAAATCAGCTGTGCTCACATTTCATGTCATATGAAAGCAGGGAATCATGGCTTTAAATTGACATATTGGTTGTTCAGTTTGACCCACCAGTTTTGGAGATATGGCTTATAGAGTAATGTCAGAGAAACAGAGAGTTGAGAAAACAGGCTTGAAAGGTTCACTTATGTGGTCTCTAACATTACACCTAGCTACATGTTTAAGCATTTATTTCATATTTACATGTCTTCTGTGGTCTCTAACATTACACCTAGCTACACGTTTAAGCATTTATTTCACATTTACATGTCTTCTGTGGACTCTAACATTACACCTAGCTACATGTTTAAGCATTTATTTCACATTTACATGTCGATTTCAGCTCTGACACTTATTTCAGACATGCTCTAGTATGTGAAGAGTCTGTCTGTGATATTAAACACATTTGGATTAAAAAAAAAAGTCAGTTAGTCTTGCTGCCATGACTGTCTCTGTATCAAAAAGAGTACAACTGTGCAATGAGCAATGTGATAATGTCAAATAAATAAATAAACATAAGCATTAATCCATGAAAGAGAAAGACATAAAGTTAGTATATGGAGATACGAGGTAGCGTCCTACATAGTTGAGTCAGACTAGCGCTCAGAGGCATTGGAGCGCGCTCAGACACACAGCTAGCGTCTCGCTGCTACCGCCAAGCTTTAATTAGCTTCATTAGCTTTCCTCCAGAGGGCCTGTGTAATGTGCTGCAATTCATTAGCTTTCCTCCAGGGGGGTTCCGTAACGTGCTGGAATTACTCATGAGGCGGACGTCAAACTTCACTTCTTTCCTCCAAAACACTCATTAGCGTAGCCACGTCGAGCTAATGATTCCCCTCGAGCGCGAGACCCCCCCCCCCCCCCCCCCCCCCAAGGGTCCACGCGTCCCAGACTCTTCTCCCTTCTCTAAAACACCCTGGACAACGCTCCACACATCCCAGACTCTTCTCCCTTCTCTAAAACACCCTGGATAACGCTCCACACGTCCCAGACTCTTCTCCCTTCTCTAAAACACCCTGGACAACGCTCCACACGTCCCAGACTCTTCTCCCTTCTCTAAAACACCCTGGATAACGCTCCACACGTCCCAGACTCTTCTCCCTTCTCTAAAACACCCTGGACAACGCTCCACACGTCCCAGACTCTTCTACCTTCTCTAAAACACCCTGGACAACGCTCCACACGTCCCAGACTCTTCTACCTTCTCTAAAACACCATGGACAACGCTCCACACGTCCCAGACTCTTCTCCCTTCTCTAAGAATAAAATAAAAATATTTTAGATAACCACGGTTACTGTGCAACCTCCAGTTATAGCTACATGTAGTTCACAGCTGACGTCTCAGCAATGATCAGAGAGAGGATTCCCTGTGTGTGTGTGTGTGTGTGTGCGTGCGTGTGTGCGTGTGTGCACGTGCGTGTGTGGGTTCATAGCCTATATTCCATTTCATGTTCATAAAAATGCTGACTGCGCAAAATCAGGTTGTGTAGAACATCCATTACGTGTGAGAGTGAATCAGAGATGACAGCGTTGCTGCGAGTGTGTATGTGTGTGTGCGTGCGTGGGCGCGCGTGTGTGTCAGTGAGTGAATCAGAGCTGACAGCGGTGCTCCTGTGTGTGTTCGTGCGTGCGTGCGTGCGTGCGTGCGTGCGACAGCGGTGCTGTGTGTGTTCGTGCGTGCGTGCGTGTGTGTGTGTGCGTGCGTGCATGTGTGTGTGACAGCGGTGCTGTGCGCGCGTGTGTGTGTGTGTGTGTGCGTGCATGTGCGTGTGTGTGACAGCGGTGCTGTGTGTGTGTGTGTGTGTGTGTGTGTGTGTGTGTGTGTGTGTGTGTGTGTGTGTGTGTGTGTGTGTGTGTGTGTGTGTGTGTGTGTGTGTGTGTGTGTGTGTGTGCGCGTGTGCGTGTGCGTGCGTGTGTGTGTGTGACAGCGGTGCTGTGCTCCGCTGCCTCTCCTCATTAGCATAACGAGGCTCTTCATCAGATCACCTCCGTTTGTGTTTCTGAAGCTGTTCTTCCTTCAACAATGACTCAGCATCTGGTTTACAGAGAGATGTTAGTCTCAGTGTTTACAGAGAGATGTTAGTCTCAGTGTTTACAGAGAGATGTTAGTCTCAGTGTTTACAGAGAGATGTTAGTCTCAGTGTTTACAGAGAGATGTTAGTCTCAGTGTTTACAGAGAGATGTTAGTCTCAGTGTTTACAGAGAGATGTTAGTCTCAGTGTTTACAGAGAGATGTTAGTCTAAGTTTTTACAGAGAGATGTTAGTCTCAGTGTTTATAGAGAGATGTTAGTCTCAGTGTTTACAGAGAGATGTTAGTCTAAGTTTTTACAGAGAGATGTTAGTCTCAGTGTTTATAGAGAGATGTTAGTCTCAGTGTTTACAGAGAGATGTTAGTCTCAGTGTTTACAGAGAGATGTTAGTCTCAGTGTTTACAGAGAGATGTTAGTCTAAGTTTTTACAGAGAGATGTTAGTCTCAGTGTTTACAGAGAGATGTTAGTCTAAGTGTTTACAGAGAGATGTTAGTCTCAGTGTTTACAGAGAGATGTTAGACTCAGTGTTTACAGAGAGATGTTAGTCTCAGTGTTTACAGAGAGATGTTAGTCTCAGTGTTTACAGAGAGATGTTAGTCTCAGTGTTTACAGAGAGATGTTAGTCTCAGTGTTTACAGAGAGATGTTAGTCTCAGTGTTTACAGAGAGATGTTAGTCTCAGTGTTTACATAGAGATGTTAGTCTCAGTGTTTACAGAGAGATGTTAGTCTAAGTGTTTACAGAAAGATGTTAGTCTCAGTGTTTACAGAGAGATGTTAGTCTCAGTGTTTACAGAGAGATGTTAGTCTCAGTGTTTACAGAGAGATGTTAGTCTCAGTGTTTAGAGAGAGATGTTAGTCTCAGTGTTTACAGTGAGATGTTAGTCTCTAAGTGTTTACAGAGAGATGTTAGTCTCAGTGTTTACAGAGAGATGTTAGTCTCAGTGTTTACAGAGAGATGTTAGTCTCAGTGTTTACAGAGAGATGTTAGTCTCAGTGTTTACAGAGAGATGTTAGTCTAAGTGTTTACAGAGAGATGTTAGTCTCAGTGTTTACAGAGAGATGTTAGTCTCTTAGTGTTTACAGAGAGATGTTAGTCTAAGTGTTTACAGAGAGATGTTAGTCTCAGTGTTTACAGAGAGATGTTAGTCTCAGTGTTTACAGAGTGTTTACAGAGAGATGAGAGATGTGTTTACAGAGAGATGTTAGTCTCAGTGTTTACAGAGAGATGTTAGTCTCAGTGTTTACAGAGAGATGTTAGTCTCAGTGTTTACAGAGAGATGTTAGTCTCAGTGTTTACAGCGAGATGTTAGTCTCAGTGTTTACAGAGAGATGTTAGTCTCAGTGTTTACAGAGAGATGTTAGTCTCAGTGTTTACAGAGAGATGTTAGTCTCTAAGTGTTTACAGAGAGATGTTAGTCTCAGTGTTTACAGAGAGATGTTAGTCTCAGTGTTTACAGACAGATGTTAGTCTCAGTGTTTACAGAGATATGTTTGTCTGTGTTTATAGAGAGATGTTAGTCTCAGTGTTTACAGAGCGATGTTAGTCTCAGTGTTTACAGAGAGATGTTAGTCTCAGTGTTTACAGAGAGATGTTAGTCTCTAAGTGTTTACAGAGAGATGTTAGTCTCAGTGTTTACAGAGAGATGTTAGTCTCTAAGTGTTTACAGAGAGGTTAGTCTCAGTGTTTACAGAGAGATGTTAGTCTCTAAGTGTTTACAGAGAGATGTTAGTCTCAGTGTTTACAGAGAGATGTTAGTCTCAGTGTTTACAGAGCGATGTTAGTCTAAGTGTTTACAGAGAGATGTTAGTCTCAGTGTTTACAGAGAGATGTTAGTCTCTAAGTGTTTACAGAGAGATGTTAGTCTCAGTGTTTACAGAGAGATGTTAGTCTCAGTGTTTACAGAGAGATGTTAGTCTCTAAGTGTTTACAGAGAGATGTTAGTCTCAGTGTTTACAGAGAGATGTTAGTCTCTAAGTGTTTACAGAGAGATGTTAGTCTCAGTGTTTACAGAGAGATGTTAGTCTCTAAGTGTTTACAGAGAGATGTTAGTCTCTAAGTGTTTACAGAGAGATGTTAGTCTCAGTGTTTACAGCGAGATGTTAGTCTCTAAGTCTTTACAGAGAGATGTTAGTCTCAGTGTTTACAGAGAGATGTTAGTCTCAGTGTTTACATAGAGATGTTAGTCTCAGTGTTTACAGAGAGATGTTAGTCTCAGTGTTTACAGAGAGATGTTAGTCTCAGTGTTTACAGAGAGATGTTAGTCTCAGTGTTTACAGAGAGATGTTAGTCTCAGTGTTTACAGAGAGATGTTAGTCTAAGTGTTTACAGAGAGATGTTAGTCTCAGTGTTTACAGAGATATGTTAGTCTCAGTGTTTACAGAGAGATGTTAGTCTCAGTGTTTACAGAGAGATGTTAGTCTCAGTGTTTACAGAGATATGTTAGTCTAAGTGTTTACAGAGAGATGTTAGTCTAAGTGTTTACAGAGAGATGTTAGTCTAAGTGTTTACAGAGAGATGTTAGTCTAAGTGTTTAGAGAGAGATGTTAGTCTCAGTGTTTACAGAGCGATGTTAGTCTCAGTGTTTACAGAGAGATGTTAATCTCAGTGTTTACAAAGCGATGTTAGTCTCAGTGTTTACAGAGAGATGTTAGTCTCAGTGTTTACAGAGAGATGTTAGTCTCTAAGTGTTTACAGAGAGGTTAGTCTCAGTGTTTACAGAGAGATGTTAGTCTCAGTGTTTACAGAGAGATGTTAGTCTCAGTGTTTACAGAGAGATGTTAGTCTAAGTGTTTACAGAGAGATGTTAGTCTCAGTGTTTACAGAGAGATGTTAGTCTCAGTGTTTACAGAGAGATGTTAGTCTCAGTGTTTACAGAGAGATGTTAGTCTCAGTGTTTACAGAGATATGTTAGTCTAAGTGTTTACAGAGAGATGTTAGTCTAAGTGTTTACAGAGAGATGTTAGTCTAAGTGTTTACAGAGAGATGTTAGTCTAAGTGTTTAGAGAGAGATGTTAGTCTCAGTGTTTACAGAGCGATGTTAGTCTCAGTGTTTACAGAGAGATGTTAATCTCAGTGTTTACAAAGCGATGTTAGTCTCAGTGTTTACAGAGAGATGTTAGTCTCAGTGTTTACAGAGAGATGTTAGTCTCTAAGTGTTTAACGAGAGATGTTAGTCTCAGTGTTTACAGAGAGATGTTAGTCTCAGTGTTTACAGAGAGATGTTAGTCTCAGTGTTTACAGAGAGATGTTAGTCTAAGTGTTTACAGAGAGATGTTAGTCTCAGTGTTTATAGAGAGATGTTAGTCTCAGTGTTTACAGAGAGATGTTAGTCTAAGTGTTTACAGAGAGATGTTAGTCTAAGTGTTTACAGAGAGATGTTAGTCTCAGTGTTTACAGAGAGATGTTAGTCTCAGTGTTTACAGAGAGATGTTAGTCTCTAAGTGTTTACAGAGAGATGTTAGTCTCTAAGTGTTTACAGAGAGATGTTAGTCTCAGTGTTTACAGCGAGATGTTAGTCTCTAAGTCTTTACAGAGAGATGTTAGTCTCAGTGTTTACAGAGAGATGTTAGTCTCTAAGTGTTTACAGAGAGATGTTAGTCTCTAAGTGTTTACAGAGAGATGTTAGTCTCAGTGTTTACAGCGAGATGTTAGTCTCTAAGTCTTTACAGAGAGATGTTAGTCTCAGTGTTTACAGAGAGATGTTAGTCTCTAAGTGTTTACAGAGAGATGTTAGTCTCTAAGTGTTTACAGAGAGATGTTAGTCTCAGTGTTTACAGCGAGATGTTAGTCTCTAAGTCTTTACAGAGAGATGTTAGTCTCAGTGTTTACAGAGAGATGTTAGTCTCAGTGTTTACAGAGAGATGTTAGTCTAAGTGTTTACAGAGAGATGTTAGTCTAAGTGTTTACAGAGAGATGTTAGTCTCAGTGTTTACAGAGAGATGTTAGTCTCAGTGTTTACAGAGAGATGTTAGTCTGTGTTTACAGAGAGATGTTAGTCTCAGTGTTTACAGAGAGATGTTAGTCTCAGTGTTTACAGAGAGATGTTAGTCTCAGTGTTTACAGAGAGATGTTAGTCTCAGTGTTTACAGCGAGATGTTAGTCTCAGTGTTTACAGAGAGATGTTAGTCTCAGTGTTTACAGAGAGATGTTAGTCTCAGTGTTTACAGAGAGATGTTAGTCTCTAAGTGTTTACAGAGAGATGTTAGTCTCAGTGTTTACAGACAGATGTTAGTCTCAGTGTTTACAGAGATATGTTAGTCTGTGTTTATAGAGAGATGTTAGTCTCAGTGTTTACAGAGCGATGTTAGTCTCAGTGTTTACAGAGAGATGTTAGTCTCAGTGTTTACAGAGAGATGTTAGTCTCTAAGTGTTTACAGAGAGATGTTAGTCTCAGTGTTTACAGAGAGATGTTAGTCTCTAAGTGTTTACAGAGAGGTTAGTCTCAGTGTTTACAGAGAGATGTTAGTCTCTAAGTGTTTACAGAGAGATGTTAGTCTCAGTGTTTACAGAGAGATGTTAGTCTCAGTGTTTACAGAGAGATGTTAGTCTGTGTTTATAGAGAGATGTTAGTCTGTGTTTATAGAGAGATGTTAGTCTGTGTTTATAGAGAGATGTTAGTCTCAGTGTTTACAGAGCGATGTTAGTCTCAGTGTTTACAGAGAGATGTTAGTCTCAGTGTTTACAGAGAGATGTTAGTCTCTAAGTGTTTACAGAGAGATGTTAGTCTCAGTGTTTACAGAGAGATGTTAGTCTCTAAGTGTTTACAGAGAGATGTTAGTCTCAGTGTTTACAGAGAGATGTTAGTCTCTAAGTGTTTACAGAGAGATGTTAGTCTCTAAGTGTTTACAGAGAGATGTTAGTCTCAGTGTTTACAGCGAGATGTTAGTCTCTAAGTCTTTACAGAGAGATGTTAGTCTCAGTGTTTACAGAGAGATGTTAGTCTCAGTGTTTACATAGAGATGTTAGTCTCAGTGTTTACAGAGAGATGTTAGTCTCAGTGTTTACAGAGAGATGTTAGTCTCAGTGTTTACAGAGAGATGTTAGTCTCAGTGTTTACAGAGAGATGTTAGTCTCAGTGTTTACAGAGAGATGTTAGTCTCAGTGTTTACAGAGATATGTTAGTCTCAGTGTTTACAGAGATATGTTAGTCTAAGTGTTTACAGAGAGATGTTAGTCTAAGTGTTTACAGAGAGATGTTAGTCTAAGTGTTTACAGAGAGATGTTAGTCTAAGTGTTTAGAGAGAGATGTTAGTCTCAGTGTTTACAGAGAGATGTTAGTCTCAGTGTTTACAGAGAGATGTTAATCTCAGTGTTTACAAAGCGATGTTAGTCTCAGTGTTTACAGAGAGATGTTAGTCTCAGTGTTTACAGAGAGATGTTAGTCTCTAAGTGTTTAAAGAGAGATGTTAGTCTCAGTGTTTACAGAGAGATGTTAGTCTCAGTGTTTACAGAGAGATGTTAGTCTCAGTGTTTACAGAGAGATGTTAGTCTAAGTGTTTACAGAGAGATGTTAGTCTCAGTGTTTATAGAGAGATGTTAGTCTCAGTGTTTACAGAGAGATGTTAGTCTAAGTGTTTACAGAGAGATGTTAGTCTAAGTGTTTACAGAGAGATGTTAGTCTCAGTGTTTACAGAGAGATGTTAGTCTCTAAGTGTTTACAGAGAGTTGTTAGTCTCAGTGTTTACAGAGAGATGTTAGTCTCTAAGTGTTTACAGAGAGATGTTAGTCTAAGTGTTTACAGAGAGATGTTAGTCTAAGTGTTTACAGAGAGATGTTAGTCTAAGTGTTTACAGAGAGATGTTAGTCTAAGTGTTTACAGAGAGATGTTAGTCTCTAAGTGTTTACAGAGAGATGTTAGTCTCAGTGTTTACAGAGAGAGGTTAGTCTCAGTGTTTACAGAGCGATGTTAGTCTCAGTGTTTACAGAGAGATGTTAGTCTAAGTGTTTACAGAGAGATGTTAGTCTCAGTGTTTACAGAGAGATGTTAGTCTCTCAGTGTTTACAGAGAGATGTTAGTCTTAGTGTTTACAGAGAGATGTTAGTCTCTAAGTGTTTACAGAGAGATGTTAGTCTCTAAGTGTTCCAGGATGGAACTCTATAGAGAGTGTTCAGTAGCAGAGTTAACCCATTTTGACCTGAGATCAGATTCTAAAAATGTCTTCTACCTCCTGACAGTTTTCTGAAAAAGCTATGTTTCTATTTCAGTCGTTCGTCGATTTAAAAAAAATAGCAGACCTACAAGCTTGTAGCTGCTATTTTTCAACAGCTAAACCATAACATAATGCTAACACCAAAAGGGGTTCCCGCCCAAAATGGGTTAAAGAGGGAGTGCCACAATGTTTGTATTTTTCCAGTTTTTCATGTGTCTATGAGGTGACAGTACTTCATTAGACACCCTGGAGTCGTTTTTATGTGCAATGGTTTTTGGACAATATTTTGGACCAAACAAAAAATTAGAAAGAAGAAAAAAACGGCAGGTTACAACACTTTTTTTGTTGTTTTTCTTCTTTGTAATTATTTGTTTGGTCCAAAATATTGTTTGTGTTGTCATGAGTTGTCACGACTCGAGTTGGCTTTGTCCGCGGCGTAACCGTCTTTAAATAAATACTTTAAGAAATGTCTATGAGGAAAATGCATTGGGTTGCATTTCCTGGTCCAGGGTAGGAGGCGGGACTGCGACGCTCTATTCACTTTGTATTTAGGGTTTCTTCCTGGAGGCTGAACCCTTGACAGTCAAACGGGCCAATGAAATAAACAGTAATATAGTGACATCACAACTATCAGCCCCTCCCCTAACTCCTCCCCCTTTATCATACAACTACAGCTGTGGGTGTGGCTTCAGTTCAGGTGGATCACCACCCATCACCACCCACCAGGCAAACCAGGCATACTTAATGAACTGCATGGTGGGGGTGCCCACATAAAAACAACATTCTAAAAATACTGTACACTTTTTTGAAAAAAATCTTCTTCTTATATAACAATAAGACCTGATGATCATGTTTTAGGGTGGAAAATATCATGGCACTCCATCTTTAAATAGCTCTATATTGTGACAGTAATCATTGCTATAGAGTGTGTTCAGTAACGGTGTTAAATAGCTCTATAGTGTGACAGTAATCATTGCTATAGAGTGTGTTCAGTAACAGTGTTAAATAGCTCTATATTGTGACAGTAATCATTGCTATAGAGTGTGTGTTCAGTAACAGTGTTAAATAGCTCTATATTGTGACGGTAATCATTGCTATAGAGTGTGTTCAGTAACAGTGTTAAATAGCTCTATATTGTGACAGTAATCATTGCTATAGAGTGTGTGTTCTATTAGCTCTATTCGGCTCTGGGCCGTCTGTATCTCCACAGACAGAAAGGTTAGCCTCGGAAACCCAGACGTTTTTATTTTCAGGGAGGAAAAAAAAAGTCTGGGACCGAGTCCACTACAATTCGGCATAGAGCAACGCAAACGTTGATCACTCTCTGCTGATTTCTGATCGTCTGCACCTTTGTTAAATTGACGCACACCCGTACACACACACACTCCTCTCTCTCTCTGTCGCTCTAATTAATTAGTCTCATGTCGCGCAGCTGCGTCTAGATTCTCCCGGTGGATCCTGCCATAGAAAGCAAAGTTCTGCTAACTCAGAATAAACACGTTGTGTAGTGCACACTCTGAAGAACTCACAATGAACGAGTTACACTGACTCATTATTCTGAGTTTGCGTTTACTTGATTCGTCAGAGGCAATGAGTTTCAGCTTTTTTTTTAAAGTTAAATCAACGCGTCCGTTTTTACAGTGTGGACCCCAGGCTATATAGAAAGGTAGACGCCTCCTTCGGCTCTGTACGAGACATGAGTTATGGACCTTATCTGACCAATGTCTTCCTCTCTCTCTCTCTCTCTCTCTCTCTCTCTTCCTCTCTCTCTCTCTCTCTCTCTCTCTCTCTCTCTCTCTCTCTGTCTGTCTCTCTCTGCAGCTCAGCTGATGATCTCCACATCTGCCAGACATCCTGGCGTTCCTCCAACCCTGGTGACCTCCTGGTGACCTCCTGGTGACCTCCTCCTCATCCTAAAGCTGCTCGACCTTCTCCCAACCTGGTCCAACTCTTCTTCTCTTCTCCCCCCCATAGTCCCACCTCTCTCTCTCTCTCCCGCTCTGTCACGGAGGCCGTGCGAGCGTCTCTGGGCGTGTGAGGAGGAGGAGTCGTGATGGAGGACGGCGGCTCGTTGGACGTGCGGGGGGGCTCGGGGGGGTCGTCCCTGGTGAAGGGGGCGAAGGGCGTGGCCAAGGAGGCCAAGCGCCACGCCACCAAGAAGGTGAGCCGGGCGGTGGACCGCGCGGCCGACGAATACTCGTCTCACCGAAGCTATGCCCGCTTCGAGGACGAGGAAGAGGACAACGGAGACTTCTACCGGGGGGGAGACCCGGGGGTCCGCGAGCACGAGGAGGGGTCCGGGAGCGACGCCACGGAGGGACACGACGACGAGGACGAGATCTACGAGGGAGAGTACCAGGGCATCCCCAAGGATGGCAAGGTGGGTACCAGGGCATCCCCAAGGCCCGGGATGGCAAGGTGGGTACCAGGGCATCCCCAAGGCCCGGGATGGCAAGGTGGGTACCAGGGCATCCCCAAGGCCCGGGATGGCAAGGTGGGTACCAGGGCATCCCCAAGGATGGCAAGGTGGGTACCAGGGCATCCCCAAGGATGGCAAGGTGGGTACCAGGGCATCCCCAAGGCCCGGGATGGCAAGGTGGGTACCAGGGCATCCCCAAGGATGGCAAGGTGGGTACCAGGGCATCCCCAAGGATGGCAAGGTGGGTACCAGGGCATCCCCAAGGCCCAGGATGGCAAGGTGGGTACCAGGGCATCCCCAAGGATGGCAAGGTGGGTACCAGGGCATCCCCAAGGATGGCACCAAGGATGGCAAGGTGGGTACCAGGGCATCCCCAAGGATGGCACCAAGGATGGCAAGGTGGGTACCAGGGCATCCCCAAGGATGGGAAGGTGGGTACCAGGGCATCCCCAAGGATGGCAAGGTGGGTACCAGGGCATCCCCAAGGATGTCAAGGTGGGTACCAGGGCATCAATTAATCATAGATGTAAATATTCACGTGAAAATTAAATTGTAAAGTGTGGCTGACTGACTGACTGACTGACTGACTGACTGACTTAATGAATGAAGGAACACTTGAACGACTGATGGAGTGACATGCAGCATTCCGTCTCATACATACCGCCTCTGTCCTGCAGGTGGCGCTAGGGCAGCCGGTGTCGGACTCGGCGCGAGAGCGCAAGGACCTGGAGGCGGAGCGCCAGGCGGATGAGGAGGAGCTGGCCCAGCAGTACGAGCTCATCATCCAGGAGGTGGCACTGTTTCTCATTATACATATATTCTATGAGTAATAGTTAATTGACATTCATGTTTTATGGTGGTATATAGATCCACGTAACTCGAGTATCGTTCGCCGCGCCGACTTCTAATTCGACACACGCGTTCCAATGGGAATGTGGTCTTTTCATGTGTTCCATCATCCATCATAACCTTTATTTAAACTCGGAGTGCAATTGAGGGGCAGGCCCTCATTTTCAATGTAGCCGAAATACAAAACACAAAATCAACAACATACACTAAATACAGCAATATCAAATATATGAATTGTAAAACAGAAAGTGTCCAAAGCTAAAATAACTATAATAGATAGATGAGAATCAATTAAAACAGTTACATTGTTGAGTACAAGTGCTAGAAATCATTTCCCTGAATTGACCTCTAGGGAAGGCAGTGATCTGATTTTTAGGGATTTTTGGAGTTCGTTCCAATCAAATGGAGCTGCTTTACCTTTTAGCTCCGAGTTAGCAAAAGGAACCTTGAGGGTCAGGAAGTCACTGGAGCGGGTCTGATACGGACTTGGATTCTGATCCAACATGGAGCAGATGGAAGTCACTGGAGCGGGTCTGATACGGACTTGGATTCTGATCCAACATGGAGCAGATGGAAGTCACTGGAGCGGGTCTGATACGGACTTGGATTCTGATCCAACATAGAGCAGATGTAAGAGGGGACCATTCCTGAGATGGCTTTGTGTCCGTGGCAAAAAGGGAAAGTTGACAAATGTCCACGACAATGACTGCTGGTACTAGTTAACATGGTCCTCTCCAGGTGGTACTAATTAACATGGTCCTCTCCAGGTGGTACTAATTAACATGGTCCTCTCCAGGTGGTACTAATTAACATGGTCCTCTCCAGGTGGTACTAATTAACATGGTCCTCTCCAGGTGGTACTAATTAACATGGTCCTCTCCAGGTGGTACTAATTAACATGGTCCTCTCCAGGTGGTACTAATTAACATGGTCCTCTCCAGGTGGTACTAATTAACATGGTCCTCTCCAGGTGGTACTAATTAACATGGTCCTCTCCAGGTGGTACTAATTAACATGGTCCTCTCCAGGTGGTACTAATTAACATGGTCCTCTCCAGGTGGTACTAATTAACATGGTCCTCTCCAGGTGGTACTAGTTAACATGGTCCTCTCCAGGTGGTACTAATTAACATGGTCCTCTCCAGGTGGTACTAATTAACATGGTCCTCTCCAGGTGGTACTAATTAACATGGTCCTCTCCAGGTGGTACTAATTAACATGGTCCTCTCCAGGTGGTACTAATTAACATGGTCCTCTCCAGGTGGTACTAATTAACATGGTCCTCTCCAGGTGGTACTAGTTAACATGGTCCTCTCCAGGTGGTACTAATTAACATGGTCCTCTCCAGGTGGTACTAATTAACATGGTCCTCTCCAGGTGGTACTAATTAACATGGTCCTCTCCAGGTGGTACTAATTAACATGGTCCTCTCCAGGTGGTACTAATTAACATGGTCCTCTCCAGGTGGTACTAATTAACATGGTCCTCTCCAGGTGGTACTAATTAACATGGTCCTCTCCAGGTGGTACTAATTAACATGGTCCTCTCCAGGTGGTACTAATTAACATGGTCTTCTCCAGGTGGTACTAATTAACATGGTCCTCTCCAGGTGGTACTAATTAACATGGTCCTCTCCAGGTGGTACTAATTAACATGGTCCTCTCCAGGTGGTACTAATTAACATGGTCCTCTCCAGGTGGTACTAATTAACATGGTCCTCTCCAGGTGGTACTAATTAACATGGTCCTCTCCAGGTGGTACTAATTAACATGGTCCTCTCCAGGTGGTACTAATTAACATGGTCCTCTCCAGGTGGTACTAATTAACATGGTCCTCTCCAGGTGGTACTAATTAACATGGTCCTCTCCAGGTGGTACTAATTAACATGGTCCTCTCCAGGTGGTACTAATTAACATGGTCTTCTCCAGGTGGTACTAATTAACATGGTCCTCTCCAGGTGGTACTAATTAACATGGTCCTCTCCAGGTGGTACTAATTAACATGGTCCTCTCCAGGTGGTACTAATTAACATGGTCCTCTCCAGGTGGTACTAATTAACATGGTCCTCTCCAGGTGGTACTAATTAACATGGTCCTCTCCAGGTGGGCCACGGGCGTTTCCAGTGGCAGCTGTTCTTCGTCCTCGGTCTGGCGCTGATGTCCGACGGCGTGGAGGTGTTCGTGGTAGGCTTCGTTCTGCCGAGCGCCGAGACCGACATGTGTGTCCCCGAGTCCAGAACCGGGTGGCTCGGTGAGTAAAGCTAATGCTAACGCTAACACCAAGACGTGTGTGTCCCCGAGTCCAGCCTTGTGACTAATGCTAATGCTAATACTGACATGTGTGTCTCTGTGTCCTGCTCTGGGTGGCTGGGTGAGTAACGCTAATGCTACCATGTGTGTCCCTGAGTCCTGCTCTGGGTGGCTGGGTGAGTAACGCTAATGCTACCATGTGTGTCCCTGAGTCCTGCTCTGGGTGGCTGGGTGAGTAACGCTAATGCTACCATGTGTGTCCCTGAGTCCTGCTCTGGGTGGCTGGGTGAGTAACGCTAATGCTACCATGTGTGTCTCTGAGTCCTGCTCTGGGTGGCTGGGTGAGTAACGCTAATGCTACCATGTGTGTCCCTGAGTCCTGCTCTGGGTGGCTGGGTGAGTAACGCTAATGCTACCATGTGTGTCTCTGAGTCCTGCTCTGGGTGGCTGGGTGAGTAACGCTAATGCTACCATGTGTGTCCCTGAGTCCTGCTCTGGGTGGCTGTCTCATTCTCATTCTCATTCTCCTGGTGTCTCTGGCAGTGTCCTACTAGTCTCATTCTCCTGCTGTCTCTCGCAGTGCCCTGCTATAGTCTCATTCTCCTGGTGTCTCTGGCAGTGTCCTACTAGTCTCATTCTCCTGGTGTCTCTGGCAGTGTCCTACTAGTCTCATTCTCCTGGTGTCTCTGGCAGTGTCCTGCTAGTCTCATTCTACTGGTGTCTCTGGCAGTGTCCTGCTAGTCCCATTCTCCTGGTGTCTCTGGCAGTGTCCTACTAGTCTCATTCTCCTGGTGTCTCTGGCAGTGTCCTACTAGTCTCATTCTCCTGGTGTTTCTGGCAGTGTCCTACTAGTCTCATTCTCCTGGTGTCTCTGGCAGTGTCCTACTAGTCTCATTCTCCTGGTGTCTCTGGCAGTGTCCTACTAGTCTCATTCTCCTGGTGTCTCTGGCAGTGTCCTACTAGTCTCATTCTCCTGGTGTCTCTGGCAGTGTCCTACTAGTCTCATTCTCCTGGTGTCTCTGGCAGTGTCCTGCTATAGTCTCATTCTCCTGGTGTCTCTGGCAGTGTCCTACTAGTCCCATTCTCCTGGTGTCTCTGGCAGTGTCCTGCTAGTCCCATTGTCCTGGTGTCTCTGGCAGTGTCCTACTAGTCTCATTCTCCTGGTGTCTCTGGCAGTGTCCTACTAGTCTCATTCTCCTGGTGTCTCTGGCAGTGTCCTACTAGTCTCATTCTCCTGGTGTCTCTGGCAGTGTCCTGCTAGTCCCATTCTCCTGGTGTCTCTGGCAGTGTCCTACTAGTCTCATTCTCCTGGTGTCTCTGGCAGTGTCCTACTAGTCTCATTCTCCTGGTGTCTCTGGCAGTGTCCTACTAGTCTCATTCTCCTGGTGTCTCTGGCAGTGTCCTACTAGTCTCATTCTCCTGGTGTCTCTGGCAGTGTCCTGCTATAGTCTCATTCTCCTGGTGTCTCTGGCAGTGTCCTACTAGTCCCATTCTCCTGGTGTCTCTGGCAGTGTCCTGCTAGTCTCATTCTCCTGGTGTCTCTGGCAGTGTCCTACTAGTCTCATTCTCCTGGTGTCTCTGGCAGTGTCCTGCTAGTCCCATTCTCCTGGTGTCTCTGGCAGTGTCCTGCTAGTCCCATTCTCCTGGTGTCTCTGGCAGTGTCCTACTAGTCTCATTCTCCTGCTGTCTCTGGCAGTGTCCTGCTAGTCTCATTCTCCTGCTGTCTCTGGCAGTGTCCTGCTAGTCTCATTCTCCTGCTGTCTCTGGCAGTGTCCTGCTAGTCCCATTCTCCTGGTGTCTCTGGCAGTGTCCTACTAGTCTCATTCTCCTGGTGTCTCTGGCAGTGTCCTGCTTTAGTCTCATTCTCCTGCTGTCTCTGGCAGTGTCCTGCTAGTCTCATTATCCTGGTGTCTCTGGCAGTGTCCTGCTAGTCCCATTCTCCTGGTGTCTCTGGCAGTGTCCTGCTAGTCCCATTCTCCTGGTGTCTCTGGCAGTGTCCTGCTATAGTCTCATTCTCCTGGTGTCTCTGGCAGTGTCCTGCTAGTCTCATTCTCCTGCTGTCTCTGGCAGTGTCCTGCTATAGTCTCATTCTCCTGGTGTCTCTGGCAGTGTCCTACTAGTCTCATTCTCCTGGTGTCTCTGGCAGTGTCCTGCTATAGTCTCATTCTCCTGCTGTCTCTGGCAGTGTCCTGCTAGTCTCATTCTCCTGATGTCTCTGGCAGTGTCCTGCTATAGTCTCATTATCCTGCTGTCTCTGGCAGTGTCCTGCTAGTCTCATTCTCCTGGTGTCTCTGGCAGTGTCCTGCTATAGTCTCATTCTCCTGCTGTCTCTGGCAGTGTCCTGCTAGTCTCATTCTCCTGCTGTCTCTGGCAGTGTCCTGCTATAGTCTCATTCTCCTGGTGTCTCTGGCAGTGTCCTGCTATAGTCTCATTCTCCTGGTGTCTCTGGCAGTATCCTGCTAGTCTCATTCTCCTGGTGTCTCTGGCAGTGTCCTGCTATAGTCTCATTCTCCTGGTGTCTCTGGCAGTGTCCTGCTAGTCTCATTCTCCTGGTGTCTCTGGCAGTGTCCTGCTAGTCTCATTCTCCTGGTGTCTTTGGCAGTGTTCTGCTAGTCTCATTCTCCTGATGTCTCTGGCAGTGTCCTGCTATAGTCTCATTATCCTGGTGTCTCTGGCAGTGTCCTGCTAGTCTCATTCTCCTGGTGTCTCTGGCAGTGTCCTGCTAGTCTCATTCTCCTGGTGTCTCTGGCAGTGTCCTGCTATAGTCTCATTCTCCTGGTGTCTCTGGCAGTGTCCTGCTATAGTCTCATTCTCCTGGTGTCTCTGGCAGTGTCCTGCTAGTCTCATTCTCCTGGCTGCTACTTTCTGGCTCACCCTTGGCATTCCATCATACAGATTTGTGTTGGTAAGATTCGTGCTCTTACTGATGTTGAGCGCTGCACGCAGCATTCTGGTGTAGCACCGTCTAGAGACTTCTGCAAGGTTGGCTTCAGGCTCCAGCATTCACTCCCGTTTAGGAGAACAGACTCCGCCGTTGCGTAGAAGAAGCTGAGTTTGGTTTAGCCTCGGGAACCCAGACGTTTTAATTTCCAGGGAAAAAGAAGTCCACATACAGTAGTGCAAACGTTGCTCACTCTCTGCTGATTTGTGATCGTCTGCACCTTTGTTAAATTGACACACACACACACGCACGCACGCACGCACGCACGCACGCACGCACGCACGCACGCACACCTCTCTCTCTCTGTCGCTCTAATTAATTAGTCTCATGTCATGATGCAGCTGTGTCTAGTTCCTCCCGGGGGATCCTGCCTACGCCATAGAAAGCATAGGTGAGTTCCAGTTACATTTGGTTTGACGGGGGAGGTTAAGAGTTCCATATGCTGGCCATGCCGCTCAGGACCCTCCATGCAAGTGCCTTCCTCACTGTAAGATCTTGCTCCTTACCGACACGGGCAAAATGTGTCCTTGGCAAACACTTAGTCTTGTCCGTTCCGTGGCAAAGGTTCTTATTTTCATCTTAAGACCCAATAACTGAATGTCAGTCTCCAGGTTTGTATTGTAATTCCCTCAGTACAGACGACAGCAACCAGTTCTTTATACAACTGGCAGGATTTATTGGGTTCAATCCAGACCGTGAGAACTGTAGCCTATAAAGTATTAACATACACAAATATACAATAATCACTAGTCAAATAATATACAAAAAACATACAGCAATATCTTAAACATTGTCTTGATGACATATTACCTTCACAAAACACAAAAGTTCCGCCTTATAGAACTTTGGTTCCTACCTAAATAAATAACTCAAAAAATACTGCGCTGACTGGCACAGAGGCAGTACATGTATGACACTGATCTACTGCCACACTATGTATGGAATATTAGGAGTCCAACTAGTACTGATTCACTACCACACTATGTATGGAATATTAGGAGTCCAACTAGTACTGATTTACTACCACACTATGTATGGAATATTAGGAGTCCAACTAGTACTGATTTACTACCACACTATGTATGGAATATTAGGAGTCCAACTAGTACTGATTTACTACCACACTATGTATGGAATATCAGGAGTCCAACTAGTACTGATTTACTACCACACTATGTATGGAATATTAGGAGTCCAACTAGTACTGATTTACTACCACACTATGTATGGAATATTAGGAGTCCAACTAGTACTGATTTACTACCACACTATGGAATATTAGGAGTCCAACTAGTACTGATTTACTACCACACTATGGGATATTAGGAGTCCAACTAGTACTGATTTACTACCACACTATGTATGGAATATTAGGAGTCCAACTCAGTCCGTTCACTTCCTTGTTTACGGCGCCAAAATAATGGCTCGTATCTCCTAATCTAGGGAGTTCTCCATGGGTTTTACTCGTGATCAGAGCTTCCGTTGCTCCAGACTGTATGACGGAAGCATTTATATTTTACTCGTGATCAGAGCTTCCGTTGCTCCAGACTGTATGACGGAAGCATTTATATTTTACTCGTGATCAGAGCTTCCGTTGCTCCAGACTGTATGACGGAAGCATTTATATTTTACTCATGATCAGAGCTTCCGTTGCTCCAGACTGTATGACGGAAGCATTTATATTTTACTCGTGATCAGAGCTTCCGTTGCTCCAGACTGTATGACGGAAGCATTTATATTTTACTCGTGATCAGAGCTTCCGTTGCTCCAGACTGTACGACGGAAGCATTTATATTTTACTCGTGATCAGAGCTTCCGTTGCTCCAGACTGTATGATCAGAGTTTCCGTTGCTCCAGACTGTATGATCAGAGCTTCCGTTGCTCCAGACTGTATGACGGAAGCATTTATATTTGACTCATGATCAGAGCTTCCGTTGCTCCAGACTGTATGATCAGAGCTTCCGTTGCTCCAGACTGTATGATCAGAGCTTCCGTTGCTCCAGACTGTATGATCAGAGCTTCCGTTGCTCCAGACTGTATGATCAGAGCTTCCGTTGCTCCAGACTGTATGATCAGAGCTTCCGTTGCTCCAGACTGTATGATCAGAGCTTCCGTTGCTCCAGACTGTATGATCAGAGCTTCCGTTGCTCCAGACTGTATGATCAGAGCTTCCGTTGCTCCAGACTGTATGATCAGAGCTTCCGTTGCTCCAGACTGTATGACGGAAGCATTTAGTGTACAAATTTGTGCTGTCAGAGTTAAACTAACTCATTATTTGTTTCTGTTTGTGTTGCATTCATTTGAGTGACAAGCTGTCAGTCACACCTGACAGAAATCACAAAGCTTGCCCTGCTGCCATTGGTTGGTTGAGAAGATGATGTCACAACATGACATGATGCGTTCTATCAACCATGACAGCTGTCAGTCAGACTGTGTGTGTGTGTGTGTGTGTGTGTGTGTGTGTGTGTGTGTGTGTGTGTGTGTGTGTGTGTGTGTGTGTGTGTGTGTGTGTGTGTGTGTGTGTGTGTGTGTGTGTGTGTGTGTGCTTTACTGCCACCGCGGTGAGTCAGCCTGTGTGTGTGTGTGTGTGTGTGTGTGTGTGTGCACGCTAGCAGGTATTCCCTCTGCGCTCAGTACTTCTCCCAGGCGTCATCCATCACACACGCACACACACACACACACACACACACACACACACACACACACACACACACACACACACACACACACACACACACACACACACACACACACGCACACACACACAGTGACTCAGGTAATACATCAAAACTGCAACAATACATCCAGTACATCAGTGAGACAGAGTGGAAATTCATTCAGAGGTGTGTGTGAGCATGTGCGTGCGTGTCTACGTGCGTGCATGCGTGTGTGCGTCTGCATGCGTGTGTGCGTGTGCGTGTGCATGCGTGCGTGCGTGCGATTCCTCCACACACAGCTGGTCTTCATCATGGAGTCAGTGCTGATCTGTTCTGGATCTAATTCAAGATGCCACTAAACATCGGAGCAGCAGGGGGCGGTGTTGAGCAGCAGGGGGCGGTGTTGAGCAGCAGGGGGGGGTGTGTGAGCAGCAGCAGTAAAATAGACACTATATGTGTGCCCCTCAAAAAACATAATCTATACAACTCAGAAAATACACGTTTCTACGCACAACAGTTTGTGTTGTGTGTGATGTCACTCACAGCTCCAGATAGTCTATATAAGATGCTGCAGGGTGAGAGACCACAGCTGTAGACTGAAGACACAGAGGAGAGAGAGAGAGAGGGATAACCGACAGTGAGAAGAGAGACAACAAAGACAGAGATTTTTGGGTGGACGGTGACCAGAGAGGACGGAGGAAGAGACAGAGCTGGTCAAGCTGTCGTGGCAGTTGGACACCAGGTTTATTTCTTTGCAGACTCCAGAAGATATTCCAGCACGGACCACATTGATGTGAACGTCTTCAGCACAGTGTCTTTGCGCTGGGAGACCCCGTTGCCCCCGGTTACAACCGGAATGATACCGAGAGGACGTCCCAAGCGCTACAGCCACACAGCTGTGCTGATAGAGGACGTGGTCTACATCTGGGGGGGGTGTTACTACATGGAGGGAAGAGGTGTCGAGGGGAGTACTGTGACGTCCTTCAGACATTTGATGTCGACGCTCAAAGACGGTTCATACCAGAGATCTCTGGGGCTGTTCCAACTCCACGGTTCCTCCACTCAGCCTGTGTCTTGGGGAATGTCATGTTTATTCATGGAGGATGTACCGAGACTGGACTCACTAATGACATCTACAAGTTGGACACCAGCACAATGGTCTGGAGTTTAATTGACACCAGAGGAACTCCACCTCCTGATTCATGGTGTCATTCTGCCACCATGATCGGGACAAAGATGTTTGTATTTGGGGGCTATGGGTGGGTCAGTACTACTACACCATCAGAGTGTTTGACACAGAGACCAACCACTGAATGGACACACCTTCTGCACAGCTTCTACCAGACGGACACTGGGATCATTCAGCCTTTACCTACAATGGAGAACTGTACATATTTGGTGGCTGGAGGTATAACCAGGCTTTCAATGATCTCGGGGGCGCCTGATGGAGGGGAAAGGAACTGGTCTCTATACTGCCTCCCCTGGCCAGCCGGGGCGCCTGATGGAGGGGAAAGGAACTGGTCTCTATACTGCCTCCCCCCTGGCCAGCCGGGGCGCCTGATGGAGGGGAAAGGAACTGGTCAGAATAACGTGTTCCTTCCACACGCTACGTCCGGCCGGGGAAATTCCCCCGTCAGGTGAAAAGAAGCAGCTTGGACTCCTCATGCATAGAAGGAAGCATGAGGTCAGTCCGCTGCCCCCCCCCCCCCAGGTTGGCAGAGGAAGTGTAGCGCCCAGGATTACATTAGGTGAAACATGTGTTGCAAAATTGTGGGATAAAAAATATTTAAAAAAAAAAAACAGTTTGGTGTAGAACAGGTACAGTACTAAATCTGCTA
>NW_027638377.1:0-7934 GCF_951216825.1 Electrona antarctica | reverse complement strand
ACACACTATAGCAATGATTACTGTCACAATATAGAGCTATTTTACAGTTTTTTCCACGATTGTTAACACACAAAGAATTTAAACTTTGGCACAATTTGCACTACATCACATCACACTCCCTTATCTGCACTAGACTCTGACTTTCCTTCTTTTACACTCTGATGTCAATTCCACGTCGCCTTGTTGTCCAAACACTACACAAAGAGGAGTTAACGGGCAATTATGGTCACTGTATTTTGCCCGTAAACCTCAAGTTTAGCAGCAATACAGTTAATATACGGTAACATACAGGTGTGATGGTACAATTCGGGAGTTTACCGGAGTTTGTTGGAAAGTTTAACGGGAGTTTACACAATGTTCAGTGGTTGTTGCTGTACACACTTCTCACGTAAAATCTAATCTCAAAGCATCAACCAATGGCCTTTCTGTGTGGAGTTTGCATGTTCTCCCCGTGTCCCCCTAGGGTAGGTACCCTCACATGTTCTCCCCGTGTCCCCTAGGGTAGGTACCCTCACATGTTCTCCCCGTGTCCCCTAGGGTAGGTACCCTCACATGTTCTCCCCGTGTCCCCTAGGGTAGGTACCCTCACATGTTCTCCCCGAGTCCCCTAGGGTAGGTACCCTCACATGTTCTCCCCGTGTCCCCTAGGGTAGGTACCCTCACATGTTCTCCCCGTGTCCCCTAGGGTAGGTACCCTCACATGTTCTCCCCGAGTCCCCTAGGGTAGGTACCCTCACATGTTCTCCCCGTGTCCCCTAGGGTAGGTACCCTCACATGTTCTCCCCGTGTCCCCTAGGGTAGGTACTGTCACGGGGCAACCCGTGCCCTATATACAAAGACACATGAAACTGCTTTCTATAACATGCAAGGACTATGTTTTAAACTGGTGTATTGAAAACTGTGTTCACTGATTTGTTTGCTAAGTGTCTCTCCTGCACTGCTGGTGGCATTTCCCTTGATTTAGGAAGGGGCCAAGTACTATGCAGGGGAGGGGTGTTTCCTATGCGTTGAGTTTAATTGTCATTGAGTTTCCAACCCAAGTTATACTTGTTAACTGTAATGCATCTTTATGAATGTTTAGATAACTTTTATGCAAGGGGTTATTATGGCAGTATTTATTTACAAGTATTTATTGAGAAGAAATGTTGCTAATTGATTCTGTGTCCTGTGGTAGGATCCACCCCAATTTAAGGGAGGCTGCAGGGCCAGGTGAGACAGTTGGTTGTGGGCTTTAACACAGGTAACAGTCCTGAGGGAGAGCTACAGGGCCTTGGGTGACCAAGGTTTAACCTGAAGAGAGTTCTCATCCTATTTGGTCTTGTTCAATTGTGTTTGCCTATGTATTTATGTTGTGTGTCTATTGTTGGCCAGTATTTAGTTTTGATATGTGAATTGCACTGAAGAAAACTGTCTGGAGGTTGGTGGAGGAGTTTTGGGGAAAAATAAAGACCCTTAAACTGCAGTTCTGACTGTTCTTGGAGCCTTGGCCGTTCGGGCAACTTTACAGGTACCCTCACATGTTCTCCCCATGTCCCCTAGGGTAGGTACCCTCACATGTTCTCCCTGTGTCCCCTAGGGTAGGTACCCTCACATGTTCTCCCCGTGTCCCCTAGGGTAGGTACCCTCACATGTTCTCCCCGTGTCCCCTACTAGGTACCCTCACATGTTCTCCCTGTGTCCCCTAGGGTAGGTACCCTCACATGTTCTCCCCGTGTCCCCTAGGGTAGGTACCCTCACATGTTCTCCCCGTGTCCCCTAGGGTAGGTACCCTCACATGTTCTCCCTGTGTCCCCTAGGGTAGGTACCCTCACATGTTCTCCCCGTGTCCCCTAGGGTAGGTACCCTCACATGTTCACCCCGTGTCCCCTAGGGTAGGTACCCTCACATGTTCTCCCCGTGTCCCCTAGGGTAGGTACCCTCACATGTTCTCCCCGTGTCCCCTACTAGGTACCCTCACATGTTCTCCCTGTGTCCCCTAGGGTAGGTACCCTCACATGTTCTCCCCGTGTCCCCTAGGGTAGGTACCCTCACACGCTCTCCCCGTGTCCCCTAGGGTAGGTACCCTCACATGTTCTCCCCGTGTCCCCTAGGGTAGGTACCCTCACAAAAACATGCAGTAATCCTGGTCTCTAAACTGCCTCCCCCTGGCCAGCCAGGGGGGCCTGATGGAGGGGAAAGGAACTGGTCGGAATAACGTGTTCCTTCCGGCCGGGGAAACTCCCCTCTGTCAGGTGAAAAGATGCAGCTTGGACTCCTCATGCACAGAAGGAAGCATGAGGTCAGTCCGCTGCCCCCCCAGGTTGGCAGAGGAAGTGTAGCGCCCAGGATTACATTAGATAATTGACACAACCTAAAGCATCAACCTAAGGCCTGTCAGAACATTAGCCTGGCAGCCAGACTGCCCTGGTTGGACAGGGAGGCCTCTGATTGGCCGTGCCAGGCTAGGAGGAAAGGGCTCCTAGATGTTGTTGTTGTTGTTGTCAATGAAAGGAACGGAGCAGTGTCCATTCTTGCCGCGCTACGAGCTTGTAGATCTACTATTTTTCTTGGGGGGGGGGGGGGTTCCGTGGAACAACATATTTTGAGATGGTGGTCAGTGGCCAAATTCATGTAATTCTGGGGCTTGTTTACATTAAATAGTTTCAGAACCACTGATATAGAAACATGGGGTTTAACCCTGTGTCCTCCTCCTCCTCCTCATCTTCCTCCTCGTCCTCCTCCTCCTCCTCCTCCTCATCTTCCTCCTCCTCCTCCTCCTCCTCTTCCTCCTCCTCCTCCTCTCCCTCCTCCTCTCCCTCCTCCTCCTCCTCTTGCTCCTCTTCCTCCTCCTCCTCCTCCTCCTCCTCTCCCTCCTCCTCCTCTCCCTCCTCCTCCTCCCCCTCCTCCTCATCCTCATCCTCCACCCCTCCTCCTCTCCCTCCTCCTCATCCTCATCCTCCACCACCTCCTCCTCCTCTCCCTCCTCCTCCTCCCCCTCCTCCTCTCCCTCCTCCTCATCCTCATCCTCCACCACCTCCTCCTCCTCTCCCTCATCCTCATCCTCCACCACCTCCTCCTCTCCCTCCTCCTCATCCTCATCCTCCACCACCTCCTCCTCTTCCTCCTCCTCCTCTCCCTCCACCACCTCCTCTTCCTCCTCCTCCTCTCCCTCCACCACCTCCTCTTCCTCCTCCGCCTCTTCCTCCTCCTCCTCCTCCTCCCCCCTCCCCCTCCTCCTCCTCCTCCCCCTCCTCCCCCTCCATGTACATAGGCTGGTTTTAAGAGGCTTCCAACAACTTGGGATGCCAAAAAAGCAGCTAAACGGCTTGCAAAGTTCTGTGCGATCTCTTCCACTGTCGGTGTAGCGGCCAAATATGGCGAAGACGCTGTTACTACCTCTGAGGGGTGTGTGGGTATCTGTCTGTTACTAGGACCCCTGAGGGGTGTGTGGGTATCTGTCTGTTACTAGGACCCCTGAGGGGTGTGTGGGTATCTGTCTGTTACTAGGACCCCTGAGGGGTGTGTGGGTATCTGTCTGTTACTAGGACCTCTGAGGGGTGTGTGGGTATCTGTCTGTTACTAGGACCCCTGAGGGGTGTGTGGGTATCTGTCTGTTACTAGGACCCCTGAGGGGTGTGTGGGTATCTGTCTGTTACTAGGACCCCTGAGGGGTGTGTGGGTATCTGTCTGTTACTAGGACCCCTGAGGGGTGTGTGGGTATCTGTCTGTTACTAGGACCCCTGAGGGGTGTGTGGGTATCTGTCTGTTACTAGGACCCCTGAGGGGTGTGTGGGTATCTGTCTGTTACTAGGACCCCTGAGGGGTGTGTGGGTATCTGTCTGTTACTAGGACCCCTGAGGGGAGTGTGGGTATCTGTCTGTTACTAGGACCCCTGAGGGGTGTGTGGGTATCTGTCTGTTACTAGGACCCCTGAGGGGTGTGTGGGTATCTGTCTGTTACTAGGACCCCTGAGGGGTGTGTGGGTATCTGTCTGTTACTAGGACCCCTGAGGGGTGTGTGGGTATCTGTCTGTTACTAGGACCCCTGAGGGGTGTGTGGGTATCTGTCTGTTACTAGGACCCCTGAGGGGTGTGTGGGTATCTGTCTGTTACTAGGACCCCTGAGGGGTGTGTGGGTATCTGGCTGTTACTAGGACCCCTGAGGGGTGTGTGGGTATCTGTCTGTTACTAGGACCCCTGAGGGGTGTGTGGGTATCTGTCTGTTACTAGGACCCCTGAGGGGTGTGTGGGTATCTGTCTGTTACTAGGACCCCTGAGGGGTGTGTGGGTATCTGTCTGTTACTAGGACCCCTGAGGGGTGTGTGGGTATCTGTCTGTTACTAGGACCCCTGAGGGGTGTGTGGGTATCTGTCTGTTACTAGGACCCCTGAGGGGTGTGTGGGTATCTGTCTGTTACTAGGACCCCTGAGGGGTGTGTGGGTATCTGTCTGTTACTAGGACCCCTGAGGGGTGTGTGGGTATCTGTCTGTTACTAGGACCCCTGAGGGGTGTGTGGGTATCTGTCTGTTACTAGGACCCCTGAGGGGTGTGTGGGTATCTGTCTGTTACTAGGACCCCTGAGGGGTGTGTGGGTATCTGTCTGTTACTAGGACCCCTGAGGGGTGTGTGGGTATCTGTCTGTTACTAGGACCCCTGAGGGGTGTGTGGGTATCTGTCTGTTACTAGGACCCCTGAGGGGTGTGTGGGTATCTGTCTGTTACTAGGACCCCTGAGGGGTGTGTGGGGGTATCTGTCTGTTACTAGGACCACTGAGGGGTGTGTGGGTATCTGTCTGTTACTAGGACCCCTGAGGGGTGTGTGGGTATCTGTCTGTTACTAGGACCCCTGAGGGGTGTGTGGGTATCTGTCTGTTACTAGTACCCCTGAGGGGTGTGTGGGTATCTGTCTGTTACTAGGACCCCTGAGGGGTGTGTGGGTATCTGTCTGTTACTAGGACCCCTGAGGGGTGTGTGAGTGTCTGTCTGTTACTAGGACCCCTGAGGGGTGTGTGAGTGTCTGTCTGTTACTAGGACCCCTGAGGGGTGTGTGGGTGTCTGTCTGTTACTAGGACCCCTGGGGGGTGTGTGGGTGTCTGTCTGTTACTAGGACCCCTGAGGGGTGTGTGGGTATCTGTCTGTTACTAGGACCCCTGAGGGGTGTCTGGGTATCTGTCTGTTACTAGGACCCCTGAGGGGTGTGTGGGTATCTGTCTGTTACTAGGACCCCTGAGGGGTGTGTGGGTATCTGTCTGGTACTAGGACCCCTGAGGGGTGTGTGGGTATCTGTCTGTTACTAGGACCCCTGAGGGGTGTGTGGGTATCTGTCTGTTACTAGGACCCCTGAGGGGTGTGTGGGTATCTGTCTGTTACTAGGACCCCTGAGGGGTGTGTGGGGGGTGTGTGGGTATCTGTCTGTTACTAGGACCCCTGAGGGGTGTGTGGGTATCTGTCTGTTACTAGTACCCCTGGGGCGTAAAAAGTGGGCGGGGAAATGCTGTGAGATAGGCCTATTCCATGATTAGTTCCATGTTTTGATAGTTTCAGGGGTTTCGAAGAGACAGTGTAGAATAGACGCTCTGGGAGACAGACAGAAGCAGGCAAAAACACGAGGGAGGGAGAGAAAAAAAGAATGCGACCGCCCTCTTCAAGAAGCAAGACAGATATGGGGGCGTGTCAATAATGATATGGGGGCGTGTCATTAATGATATGGGGGTGTGTCATTAATGATATGGGGGCGTGTCATTAATGATATGGGGGCGTGTCATTAATGATATGGGGGCGTGTCATTAATGATATGGGGGCGTGTCATTAATGATATGGGGCGTGTCATTAATGATATGGGGGCGTGTCATTAATGATATGGGGGCGTGTCATTAATTATATGGGGGCGTGCCATTAATGATATGGGGGCGTGTCATTAATGATATGGGGGCGTGTCATTAATGATATGGGGGCGTGTCATTAATGATATGGGGGCGTGCCATAAATGATATGGGGGCGTGTCATTAATGATATGGGGGCGTGCCATTAATTATATGGGAGCGTGTCATTAATGATATGCGTGCGTGCGTGCGTGCGTGCGTGCATGAGGTTTTCAGGTTTGTGTGTGCGGTTTGGAGGTATATGCGCGTGACATCATACCCGGATGTTGTGCGGGAACGCCTACTGACCTGACAGCAAAAAACATCCACACAGAAAAGTCCTCTTTGATTCCATGAAATTACTTTAAACAACATTAACTTCACTTTGAGACACTCGATCTGACATTCACTTCATGCATGTGAAATTAATACGCTTGATTGTTTTGACTGAGAAACGTGTGTTAACACTCGTGAAAAAACTGTTGCAATGTCACTGAACACACACTCTATAGAGCGTCGCAGTCCCGCCTCCTACCCGGGACCAGGAAATGAAACCCAATGCATTATTCTCATAGACATTTCTTAAAGTATTTATTTAAAGACGGTTACGCCGCGGACAAAGCCAACTCGAGTCGTGACAACTCATGACAACACAAACAATATTTTGGACCAAACAAATAATTACAAAGAAGAAAAAAACGGGAGGTTACAACACTTTTTTTGTTGTTTTTCTTCTTTGTAATTATTTGTTTGGTCCAAAATATTGTTTGTGTTGTCATGAGTTGTCACGACTCGAGTTGGCTTTGTCCGCGGCGTAACCGTCTTTAAATAAATACTTTAAGAAATGTCTATGAGAATAATGCATTGGGTTTCATTTCCTGGTCCAGGGTAGGAGGCGGGACTGCGACGCTCTATAGTAATGATTACAGACTTGCTGTGAGCTTGTAGATCTACATGGACACGCTGTGAGCTTGTAGATCTACATGGACACGCTGTGAGCTTGTAGATCTACATGGACACGCTGTGAGCTTGTAGATCTACATGGACACGCTGTGAGCTTGTAGATCTACATGGACACGCTGTGAGCTTGTAGATCGGCTATTTGAACGATTTTAAAAGGTTTTTCAAAATAGAAAGAAAATGCATCGTCTCATGAACACCTGGAGGTGATTGGCTGGCCGATCTGCTCGTCTACATGACGTAATGTCCTTCATTGTGATTAAACAGCATTTCATGTTTGTGTTAATTTGGCACAACTTTACATCACATTTGACATCATTTCTCCTTTCATTGTCAATGGAAAATATGAGACGTGTGGGGACAAAAGCTGTATATAGGAGGGGCTAGCGCCCTCTAAGCTGTATATAGGAGGGGCTAGCACCCTCTAAGCTGTATATAGGAGGGGCTAGCACCCTCTAAGCTGTATATAGGAGGGGCTAGCACCCTCTAAGCTGTATATAGGAGGGGCTAGCACCCTCTAAGCTGTATATAGGAGGGGCTAGCGCCCTCAAAGCTGTATATAGGAGGGGCTTGCACCCTCTAAGCTGTATATAGGAGGAGCTAGCACCCTCTAAGCTGTATATAGGATGGGCTAGCACCCTCTAAGCGAGGGGCTAGCACCCTCTAAGCTGTATAGGCCTATAGGAGGGGCTAGCACCCTCTAAGCTGTATAGGCCTATAGGAGGGGCTAGCACCCTCTAAGCTGTATAGGCCTATAGGAGGGGCTAGCACCCTCTAAGCTGTATATAGGAGGGGCTAGCGCTAGCTAGCGCCCCTCAGAAAGGCGAAAATGCCAGATCATTTGCAACGATGCAATACCTTCTGTTTCTTTTGCAACAAGCCAATCAGGGACAAGAGGCTAGGGAGGAGGCGGGTCCTCGACAGGCCAATCAGGGACCAGAGGACAGGAGGAGGCGGGCCCTCGACAGGCCAATCGGGAGCCTCGGAACCACATGGACGTCAAGACGCCTTCGGGCCTGAAGGCCAAAGTAGGCTCCGCCTCCCAGCAGGTAAGCTCCTCCCCCCCAGCAGCAGCAGGAAGCCCCTCCCCACAGCTGGAAGCTCCTCCCCCCTGCAGGACGCTCCTCCCCTCCCCC
>NW_027638378.1:0-22834 GCF_951216825.1 Electrona antarctica | reverse complement strand
ATGGGTAAAATCCACTTTCCACAGCACTGCCACTCAGGTGTGGAATGCCCCGCCCGCCTTCCCTCAAAACAGGCAGATTACTGGCTTCCTTTAAAACCGGTCTGAAAATGCACCTATCAATGTCAGGTCAAAAGGAGAGAAGGTGACTGCCCAACCTCCTTACCAACCTTCCAATCTTGAATCAATTAAACAAAAAAAAATCACACCTGTGTGAACTGAGTGGTGTAAGGTATTATATAGCCTGATCAGCTGTGGTCTGACGTAATGTCTGACGTAATGAAATCACACCCGTGTGAACTGAGTGACCATAGCAACCATGCGCATTTTTTTGGTACGAACAAACACGTGGACACGTGGACACGTAAACTAACAAAGCCAGTTGTTGGAGTGGTTTACACCACTCAAAAAAAACCTTTAAAACCATAAAACAACCACACTTATCTCACGAGGACCAGGAATATGATCCTCACAATGTGTCTATTGCTCAAACTCTACTATGGAAATATACACGCACGCACGCACGCACGCACGCACGCACGCACAAGAAATCTCATTTTCGGGGGTTAGTGTGCATGACAAAAAAATGTCATCGCGGTCACGATGGCTCCGAGCAGTGACAACCTTTCCCAGGGAGACGATAGTTCCTCCAATCGGTGGGAGGGAAACGGAAGGCGGACCGACCGTGTCAGCCCTCGTTAAAGGGGGGGAGAGGGGGGGGGGCTTGATGGCGGCGGCGCGCGCGCCGGGGTCTTTAATATTCACCGTCTTAATTAGGGGACGCAGTTAATTTCATTAAATTCTTTGGCTGCTAAATGAAGCGGATTATGAGACATCTTTTATTGCAAAGCGTGAAATTACAGCCTGTCCGCTGCCAATGGCGCCGCGGAAACTAATGAATTACAGGGTAAATAACACCCGAATTAACCATCCAATTTAACTCCGCACAAAGCGCCGCGACGAGGCACCGAGGGAGGGAGGGGGACGGGGACGGGGGGACACGAAGGGGGGGACACGGGGGCGAGTGAGGGGACTTGTCAAAACGCAGCCGCCCGCCACCGCCGCTGCCGTGACGACCCCCGCGAGAGACAATTACGACGGCTTGCTAATCGGCTCTTCAAAAAAAAACACTCTCCGGACGTCCCCATGCCGTGCGATACTGTAAACACATTGGCAAGACCCTCAGTATACACATTATATGCAACACTAAAAGCCTTCTGGGAGGTTGGCTGAAAGGTTCGTTTAACCCATTTCGACCTGAGGCCGATTCAAAAAAAAAGTCTTCTAAGTTCTCAGTTTTGTGTGTCAGTGGTGTTCAACCTTTTTAATGTCAAGGACCCCCAGAATTATCTGTATTTGGCCGCCGACCCCCATCTGAAAATTATGTTGTTCCAGGGACCCCCCCAGAAGCACATAGTTAAAACGTTTGTTCTGAAATAATCTGAAGAAATAGCAGACCTATACAAGCTCATAGTGTGGCACTCGGTGCCGGCTATGAGCTTGTAGATCTGCTATTTTTAAATAGCTAAAGCATAACATAATGCTTAAAACACCAAAAAGGGTCAACTCTGAAAAGGGTACCAAATATGACCCACACGGGTCCGTTGGGCTACATGTTGTACCCTTTCATAGTTACAAAGGGATAAACACAGAGGAATTTACTGCCGCATAGCCTATAATAATAATGCATTTTAGTTACAAAACTGACTATATATATTTGAGGGGAGTAATGACCTTTAAACCCTGGCAAAGCATGCCATGTGGAAATCTCTAAAAGAAATCCCATTAAAATGCTGAATACAATTAATTTCATTATGCATCATTATACTGTAGTTTTTTTCCCCCCTTGTTTAGTAACTTTTACAATGAACCCCCTAGGTAGTGTCTGTCTGTCTGTCTGTCTGTCTGTCTGTCTGTCTGTCTGTCTGTCTGTCTGTCTGTCTGTGCGTGCGTGCCGCATTTCTAAGCCAATAACTTGATGACCCATGGACAGACCTATGGAGACACAAAGGAGACTCTTTGTGTCTCCATAGGGAACGACGGCTGGTCATCAAGCTATCGGCTTATTAGGAATGCAACAAAAACAACAAAACATATCCATGAATTCAAGTCTCCATGGGCTGAGTAATCGATAGATTTATTTTTAAATTTGGGGGTAACTGCCTGACTGACTGACTAAAATAAATGAAACACTTAAATTACTAAGTGACAGACTATAGCTGGCTGGCACGTCTATTCCGCTGCAGTAGGTGTCTGTTTAAAATGAACTCGTTAGAAATGCTTCCTCGTGGTTTCGGGGGTCCTGACAGACACATGTGCGAGGCTCCCCTCTCTCTCTCTCTCTCACCGGTAATTACGCTCTAATTAGGAGCGTTAGGCAGATGTCTCGACGAGTCCCCGCGCTGTAAACAGCCTCTGTAAACAAAAGCTGTCCGAGAACCCCCCCCCTCCCCCCGATGCCTCGCCACATCACATCCTCCACTCCGCATTCTGAAACGCAACACAATTAGGCCCCTGTTGTACAACAACACCGTAATACGAGGTGCGAGCATCGGGAATAAAACATGCACGATAAACACCACGACTGTTTAACATCTGAACCGCCATGACTGGATGTGAAGGGTTTGATTATTAACCCATTTTGACCTGAGATCAGATTCTAAAAATGTCTTCTAAATCCTGACAGTTTTCTGAAAAAGCTATGTTTCTATGTCAGTCGTTCTTCGATTTTTCAAAAATAGCAGACCTACAAGCTCGTAGCTTGTAGATCTGCTCTACATTATTTTCACTCTACATTAAACATTTTCTTGGGAAATAGCCGCTCTACTACTGTAGCTGACAACTAGTGGTGTGTACTGGTAATGCATGTTCTGAGCATGGATGGTGGGTGGAGGTGGTCTAGACCAGGGGTTCTCAACGTTTTTGGCCGGGGACCCCTGGAAATGCTTTGACAATGTCTCGGGACCCCTGCCCTGCCCCCTCCCGACCCCCAATATAAATTGACTGCTACAATAACCTTAATAATAGAGACAATACACCATAAATAAATACTGAAACCAGATATAATCATTAGGGAAGGTGTATGCATGTACTATGTGTACTATATGTAAACTCTTCATTTCCATTTTCCAGCCATTCAATTGCAACCCCCCCCCCCCCCCCCAGACCACCTCCACCCACTGCTATGGGGCAGACCATGATGGAATATGAAATATCGGACAGATCCGTCTTGAACACATGACTATAGAGATAGCGTGTGACGATTTGTGGGATCTTTGGACAGAATATGGAGGAGTAATAACCAAAAATGTGTTTTTCAAAAGTCGGCCTCCTGGTGGCGCTATAACAGGCCGTTCTGGAAAACGTGGGGCAGAGGTTCATCGTTGGCATCCAGGGAGTGTGCGCGCAAAATTTGGTGTCGACCGGGTTAACGGTGCCGGAGATTAGCTGTACACAGACGGACGGACGGACGGACGGACGCACACACACACACACGGACGGAGTGCAAAACATACCCTCTCCCCAAGCCTTCGGCCTGGTGGTGGAGACAATTAGAGCTATTCTAAGAGAACAAGCTAGCCTATAAAGCCTGCGGTCTAAATGGCTGCTGTACGTAGAGTAGAGTAGAGTACAGGTCATAAACAACACAGTCAGTCACAGACAACATCACGTCTTAATGTTCTCATGATGAGGACTGAAGGCCATGTTTGAGGGGGGGTTAAATGTGTCCGTGCTACGAGAGGGTAAGTGACACATCTGACCTTATACTGCCCATACACGTTAACGAACCCATTATGTGTGAGGGACCGTGTGTGTGTGTGTGTGTGTGTGTGTGTGTGTGTGTGTGTGTGTGTGTGTGTGTGTCACGTGCACTGCGGTCTTGTGTGTGTTTATTATTTGTTATGATTAGTTTTGTGTTATGAGTAGTATGATGTAGTATATATATATATATATATATATATATATATATATATTTATTGGTTAATATTATGTATATATTTATATGAGGTAACTGGTGGTATTGTTATGGTATATATGTATATAGACCTATCTGTGATATATCTTAGTATATATATATATATCTATCTATACATCTAAGTAGACTTGTTATGAACCATATATTGGAATAGAGAGCGCCTTCTATTATATATGTGTTCTTCTCCACTCCAGGTTCAATTCAATTCAATTTTATAAAGTGTCAAATCACAACAAGTTGTCTCAAGACACTTTACAAACCAACAAAGATCCACCCAGAGCAAGCAATATTGCGACAATGGTAACGAAAAACTCCCCTTTAGGAAGACACGTCAGGCAGAACACGACTCTAGGGTGGGCGGCCATGTGTGTGTGCGTGTGTGTGTGTTTGTGTTCTTTGTGCCTATCTGCGTATAGCATCTGTATCACATTCATGGCCGACGTGTCCTTACACTGTATATACTAGGTCTATTGTTGCTGTCGTCGGGCAGAAAATAATCTCATGTCCGAATTCAAATTTTTCATAAATGAATGCTCTACTTGATGAGACTACAGAAGCATCGAAAGTAGCAGATCCACAAGCTCAAAATGTGGTGCAAAGCCACGCGTTTTGGAGGTGGTCAATCTGCTGTCCTTTGAATTTATTTGAATCGTGAAAAGTAACAGTTTTGGACACATGAGGTGGGCTATAATATACTGTAGGGGTTGAAGTGGTTAACACCCTGAGCGCACAGGACGAAGTTCTCCGCCCTTTCCAATTAGTAACGCCCAGCGCTCAGGACGGAGATTGATCAAAAGGACGGCGATTTATTGATATCAAAACCGATCGCATCGCTCCACAGGCTGGGATCGTCAACATTCAATGTTATTTTCCGGTGGGGACATCATCGAAAATGTTCCCCCCCCGTTTTAGCCGACGAGATCGAAAATCTGAAAACGTGAATAACTCTTGATCTGAATCATTCGGTCCAATTCTAAGAAAAGATTATGTGTTAAGACGGCCCATCGCTGTCCCGTCGCTAGTGACGATAGAATTAATCATACCTCCCGTTGTTGTCGATCGCCTCGAGAGTGTTTTGGCTACATCAAGCTACTTCAGCCACATCCGGGATAACATCCGGTCCGTCGCTGAATGTGCTCCGCTGCTATAAACCGCTGGCCGCTATGATTTAATGGATTAAATAAATAACCCCGGGCGTTCGGGGGTTAAGGGTGTGTTCTAATTGCGGCAGAGTGTGTCTACGCCCAACACTCATTATTAGACCAGGTCCCATCTCACACGGTACGCTGCCGGCTACTGCTGTGCGTCGCCTCCGCAGGCTCGCGGGGGCAAGGCTGTGTGTGTTTGTGTGTGTGTGTGTACGCACGTGCGTGCAAGTGTGTACTTCTATCACTATACTTGTGTATAATGCCCTACAAAGCCTCTAAATGTCTGTGTGTGCGTGCGCGACGTGTGCATTTAATGAGCGCTGCTGTCCTAATGAAGCCAGTCTCCGGTACAAAGGCTTTACGTGGGGCTGCGAGCGGAGGTGCCACCGCGTCACCTTGAGTGGGACACACAGTCACACAGAGCCACTAACCTTCCTAATGAGATCACACACACACGCACACACACACACACACACGTTTAAAGTTACCTTTGAACAGCCACTGCACCGACCGCTGAGTTGCTTGTCATGAAAATCCACTTTAAAACGGTGTAATCGCTTGTTGTAGTGTTGAAAAATATTCCAAAGTGCTGCTAGGCAGGTCTCCCATTGTAAATAATAGGGACTCAATTTCCCATAATCCTTTGCACGCCGGAGCGACGGACCTTTTTGCGATGACGTCATCAAAATGCGTCTCATATCCCATTCTGTCTGATGGATTGCCCGTATGACTTAAAACTGATGGATTAAACAATGAAAACATAACTCGGGCAACTCGCGAATCGCAGGGATAGTGTTCTACAATTAATTAACTCGGGCAACTCGTGAATAGTAGTCAAAGTGTTAAGACCTGATGAGGCCCGTTCTACGAAATGCTTTTACCACAAAAAAACTAAACGAAATTGTACTATAGTTTGTGGGCGACATTTGGTCCTCAAAAGTATAGTAATACAAGTGTGCGCGCGCGCACATGCACACGCACACACACACACACACACACACACACACACACACACACACACACACACACGCAGTGTGAGTCCAGTGCTGTTGACACTGTCTCCACAAGCATCCTCGTGTGTGAGTGTGTGTGTGTGTGTGTGTGTGTGTGTGTGTGTGTGTGTGCCTTTTTTGATTAATTAAGTGGTGATTACAGCGTGTACCTTCAAGGAACCATGCAGACCCTAACACACTCAGACATGTGACAAACACATTAGCACCGTCCCATCCTCACCAACACACACACACACACACGTGCGCGCGCACACATGCACACACACACACGCACGCACGCGCGCACACTAACCAGCAATTCATCATCACACACACCCCGTTGTGGTTTGAAAACGTTCGATATTCAAATATTGATATTTCAGAATGCTGTTGGTAAAACGTTTAATTTGCAGCAGTCTTGTCCCTGTGGCTGCTGCTACACCCACTACTACAGCAGTATTGTCCCTGTGGCTGCTGCAACACCCACTACTACAGCAGTCTGTTACACCCACTACTACAGCAGTCTTGTCCCTGTGGCTGCTGCAACACCCACTACTACAGCAGTCTTGTCCCTGTGGCTGCTGCTACACCCACTACTACAGCAGTCTGGTCCCTGTGGCTGCTGCTACACCCACTACTACAGCAGTCTTGTCCCTGTGGCTGCTGCTACACCCACTACTACAGCAGTCTTGTCCCTGTGGCTGCTGCTACACCCACTACTACAGCAGTCTTGTCCCTGTGGCTGCTGCTACACCCACTACTACAGCAGTCTTGTCCCTGTGGCTGCTGCTACACCCACTACTACAGCAGTCTTGTCCCTGTGGCTGCTGCTACACCCACTACTACAGCAGTCTGGTCCCTGTGGCTATTGCTACACCCACTACTACAGCAGTCTGGTCACTGGCTGCTGCTACACCCACTACTACAGCAGTCTTGTCCCTGTGGCTGCTGCTACACCCACTACTACAGCAGTCTGGTCCCTGTGGCTGCTGCTACACCCACTACTACAGCAGTCTGGTCACTGGCTGCTGCTACACCCACTACTACAGCAGTCTGGTCCCTGTGGCTGCTGCTACACCCACTACTACAGCAGTCTTGTCCCTGTGGCTGCTGCTACACCCACTACTACAGCAGTCTGCTACACCCACTACTACAGCAGTCTGCTACACCCACTACTACAGCAGTCTTGTCCCTGTGGCTGCTGCTACACCCACTACTACAGCAGTCTTGTCCCTGTGGCTGCTGCTACACCCACTACTACAGCAGTCTTGTCCCTGTGGCTGCTGCTACACCCACTACTACAGCAGTCTTGTCCCTGTGGCTGCTGCTACACCCACTACTACAGCAGTCTTGTCCCTGTGGCTGCTGCTACACCCACTACTACAGCAGTCTTGTCCCTGTGGCTATTGCTACACCCACTACTACAGCAGTCTTGTCCCTGTGGCTATTGCTACACCCACTACTACAGCAGTCTTGTCCCTGTGGCTATTGCTACACCCACTACTACAGCAGTCTTGTCCCTGTGGCTATTGCTACACCCACTACTACAGCAGTCAGGTCCCTGTGGCTATTGCTACACCCACTACTACAGCAGTCTTGTCCCTGTGGCTATTGCTACACCCACTACTACAGCAGTCTTGTCCCTGTGGCTGCTGCTACACCCACTACTACAGCAGTCTGGTCCCTGTGGCTGCTGCTACACCCACTACTACAGCAGTCTGGTCCCTGTGGCTGCTGCTACACCCACTACTACAGCAGTCTTGTCCCTGTGGCTGCTGCTACACCCACTACTACAGCAGTCTTGTCCCTGTGGCTGCTGCTACACCCACTACTACAGCAGTCTTGTCCCTGTGGCTGCTGCTACACCCACTACTACAGCAGTCTTGTCCCTGTGGCTGCTGCTACACCCACTACTACAGCAGTCTTGTCCCTGTGGCTGCTGCTACACCCACTACTACAGCAGTCTTGTCCCTGTGGCTGCTGCTACACCCACTACTACAGCAGTCTTGTCCCTGTGGCTGCTGCTACACCCACTACTACAGCAGTCTTGTCCCTGTGGCTGCTGCTACACCCACTACTACAGCAGGCCATGGAGCAGCACTGCTCCATGTTAGGGCTTTAACCCATTTTGACCTGAGATCAGATTCTAAAAAATGTCTTCTACATCCTGACAGTTTTCTGAAAAAGCTGTTTCTATGTCAGTCGTTCTTCGATTTTTCAAAAATAGCAGATCTACAAGCTCGTAGCGCGCCACTCGGTGGCGCGCTATGAGCTTGTAGATCTGCTATTTTTCAATAGCTAAAGCATAACATAATGCTAACACCAAAAGGGGTTCCCACCCAAAATGGGTTAAGCAACTAGTAGACTATTCAACTAGTACCTTGTTAGTACTAGTTGACTAGTTTTCTTTCCCCCCGTTTTTGTAGGACTCAAGATCAGGTAGATTATAGTTATAGTCACCAATGTACACAGTTTTTAAATGTAACTATTATTATAAAAAAAAACATACATTACATAATAGGTAGGCCTAGTTTACTAGTCGACTAGTAAACTAGTCAACTAGAAAAAAATCACTAGAAGTGAAAGCCCTACTCCGGGTATGTATTTGACTAAGACAAACACTCGCTGAGCTAGCATGCACGACGTGTGTATGCACGCACGCACGCACGCACGCACGCACGCACGCACGCACGCACGCACGCACGCACACAAGCACGCACGCACGCACGCACGCACGCACGCACGCACGCACACAAGCACGCACGCACGCACGCACGCACGCACGCACGCACGCACGCACGCACGCACGCACGCACGCACGCACGCACGCACGCACGCACGCACGCACGCACGCACACGTTGTACATTCAAATACAGGAAGCGATAAATGGGGAGTGATAATGAGGGGAGAAACACGTCGCTACATCTTCAACATTAATAGACCCTGCGTGCTGTAAATACACACGATGATCTACCGACACGCGGGCTCTCACCATCACTCTGACTCTCTCTCTCACACACACACACACGCACGCACACACAAACACGCACACGCACGCACACACACAGTCTAATTAGGGAACAGGTCTGTAGTGTGGCTTGCTATCAACACTGAAGGTCAGAGAGACAGAGAGAGAGAGAGAGAGAGTCTCTCCACCACCGTGGGGAATGATTAAATCAATTAGCATGAGTTTCCTCCAGTCTCTGCATGTACCTCAGAGCGTCTGCCCGCTCCGCTTTACCCTGATCTGGGGACAGCCACGGCGCCCAGGTGCTGCTTACCACACTAATTGCTGAATAAACATGCAAATAAAACTGCGAAATTAACGCAACTTTAAATACAATTACCGTTTAATTATAATGCCCGCTTATTACTGCAATCACTGAATATAGTAGTTTTCATGTGTTTTTTCCTCTCCCGACAGGGAAATTGATAACCTGTATACAAGGTACTCTAATGTATAAGAATCAATTTGTTAGGGAGACAAACTATATGAACATAGTTATTTTCACCATTTATTTTCCAACAGTGAAAGGATAAATAATTATTATAATTATTATTTATTTATTTGTATATTTTTGTATTTCTTTGCATTTTAACAACACAAATCTTGTAATCTTGCCAAATCTTGTCCTCGGCACAAAAATATTTTCAGATGAGGGGGTTCCTCGGCCAAAATACATTCATTTGGGGGTCCTTGACATGAGAAACGTTTGACAAGCAGCACCGTGGCAGAGACTTCAGATGAGCGATGCCTCCGCCTTCTTATTAGGCGTAATATCTGGTGTGATACTCGACGCTTCTGTTTTTCAATTTCACGAGTGGTTTTTCCAACGAGGGCTGATTGATTTCAGGGGGGGAATGGCGACAGAGTGTGCATTTCTCCAACACATCTGTTGGGTTTAATTCATACTGTCTGATAGTAGTAGACTCGTTCATTTACTATCTGGATCACGCTCGCACGAACGCACGCACGCACGCACGCACGCACGCACGCACGCACGCACGCACGCACGCACGCAGAGACACATGCAACCGCTTGTAGTCAAACTACCTAAACTCATTGTCAAATATATCTCTCTCTCTCTCTCTGTCAATTTCTCTCTCACGGACACACTCACATGCACGTGCCCACACACACACACACACACACTCAGTGTGCCAGCTCGCAGCCATCATGACGTGCAGTGGGGTGGTAATTAGCAGCTGGTGTAGTGGGACATGTCGCATGCAGCGAGGGAACTGTCCTCCGATGGCAGAAACATCACAGCCGGTATCATTGATTTTCAAAAAGCCTTTGACTGGGTAAATAGGGAGCTCCTTGAATACAGATTATTAACATCAGGGGTAAATGGGAAGTTTTATGCTGCCATTAAGGCCCTGTATCGGGCCCCCATTGCTTGTGTTCAGGTAAATGACTGGATGGTTTCCTACACACTTTGGTGTGAAACAAGGAGATGTCTTGTCACCAACTTTGTTCTCCATGTACGTTAATGATCTAGCAATCGAGATTAGAAACTCTAAATTGGGGGTGGAAGTAGCGGATATGATTGTAGGCATACTTTTGTATGCAGACGACATCATTTTACTTGCCAATTGCGAAAAGGAGCTGCAAAACATGCTCAATATTGTTGCGGATTGGTGTTTGAGGTGGAGGCTGGTGGTAAATATTGACAAAACACAAATTGTTCACTTTAGGAAACCATCTGTAGAAAGGAGTCCATTTACATTTATGTTTGGGAGAACTGCATTAACATACACAAAGACATATAAATATCTTGGCCTCACTTTAGATGAGCATATGAACTTCAAGGAAGGCACTCAGGTTATTTCTGATTCAGCTGGTAGAGCCCTGGGGTCAGTACTGAATAAGGTGAAAGCCTGTAAGGACTTAGGATATTATACATATACACAATTATATCAGTCTTGTGTATGCCCTTTTTCGGATTATGCCTCCGGTGTATGGGGTTTTCCGGACAATACAAGTTGTAACACAATTCAAAATAGAGCCATACGGTCATTTCACAGCGAACGTTTTTAACTCAAATCTTTGCTTCCGGGGGGGTCCCTGGAACTACATATTTTCAGATGGTGGTCGGCGGTCAATTTCATATATTTTTGGGGGTCCTTGACATGAAAATGCTTGAGACACAGAAACATGTGTTTTTCAGAAAACTTCGTTCTCAGGTCAAAATGGGTTAACTAAAGTTTACAAATAATTGTAGCGGGATAATAATATTAATATTCACCTGATGTAGTAGAGTATAAAACAAATGGACGTACTCAAGTAAAGTACATATTTTACTAAAGCACAGCACTCGAGTGAACGTACTTAGATCCCCCCCCCCCCCCCCCCCCCAGTGCTCTCCTAAACGAGGCCCGGCGTTTCTAAATCAAAGCTGCTAGTTTGTTCATTAGCAGATTATTAAACGAGGCCGCGCTGCCGTGACATGAGACCCGTGCGGCGATTAGCGCCATGCTTAATTGCCCGATTTCCTCGTGCTCGGGCTTTCCGTCTGGAAGACGACCCCCTAGACGCCAGCCGCTCCCACCACTGACGGGGGGGGGGGGGGGGGGGGGGGTCTTGTATTTCACCACACATTGCGAGCCAACACTAACATGTGTTGGCTCGGGGGGGGGGGGGACCTTGTATGTACAAAACCTTTTCCAAAAACAGTTCCACGTCGAGTTCACACGATGTTTCGGGACGTTTAGTGCGACACTCTCACGTGATGACGGAGGTTTTAAATGTAGCTTTAAATACAGAGATACAGGGTTTCTCCCTGACATCACAGTGGGGGTGGGGGGGGGGGGGGGGGGGTAGGGGGCTCCTGAGAGGTTGGCAGCTTTCAGAACACATCCTCCTTTCCGTAGGACGTGCAGATCGGCTACTTTACTATAGTACGTGGCATCAGGCACGCGACTGAGCTAAACATCTGACATAAACTCGGATAAACGTCACAATGTCTATTATATATACAGACATTGGCCGTTGTAAGTATAGGAATACAAGTCTCACACACACACACACAGACACACACACACACACACACACACACACACACACACACACACACACACACACACACACACACACACACACACACACACACACACACACACACACACACACACACACACACACACACACACACACACACACACACACACACACACACACACACACACACACACACACACACACACACACCGAGAGGTCCATATGCCAGTCGGCAGCGCCCGCACTTCATTAGGGCCCCTCGACCGTCTCCCCAGCGTCCACTCTCTCTCTCTCTCTCTTTGGAGAGAGAGAGATCCCTACCCACTCCTTAGCTTAATGATCTCATTTCAATCCAAGGGAGAGGCCCCCCATCTAATTGATGTCAAGTGTGCCGCGTTCACTCTTAATCAAGGCACGACGAATCAGAGGGAGAGAGAGAGAGAGAGAGAGAGAGAGAGAGAGAGAGAGAGAGAGAGAGATGTCAGCTGATCACAGGCCTGCTGTTCAGTGCCAGCTCGGCTATTGGACCCTCATTATATCTCCCAGCCTGGCCAGGTGGCCCCTCCCCTCCCCTCCCTCCACTGTGTCCATGTATCCGTATTAACTCTGTAAAATGTACACGTGTAAGCTAACCGTTCGTACATATCGCCATATTTTCACATTTTGGGTTTTTTTCGTAAATGAACGCCCCACTATGCTAAAAAAATAGCAGACCTACAAGCTCATAGCGCGCCACTCGGTGGCGCGCTATGAGCTTGTAGATCTGCTATTTTTCAATAGCTAAAGCACAACATAATGCTAACATAATGCTAAATTAACGCCCCACTACTTGATCATTGCAAGTGTCACACAAAAGCATCAAAAGTGGCAGATCTACAAGCTTGTGGGTCGTCTGCCACTTTTTCAATTTGACTCTTGAAAAGGTTTCTACCCCCAACAGAGACGATGTGTAAATGAAAGGCTACTGTACAGGGAATCTGTGTTGATGTTCGATGTCAGTGGTTGCCCCACACATTCTTTACCTGAGAGCAACTTTCAAAATGACCGGCTCAACACGATCTATAGCCACCTGAAAATAGTTTAAAAAAATGTACCTGAGGGGCTTTGGAATAGTGGCGATGGTTGTTACATAATTTCGTTGCTGTCGGGAGGAAACCTCATAACTCCATTTTTGAGGTTTTTGATTTTTTTCTTTTGGCATAAATCAGTGCTATTGAACACCCTTTACGTCTGTGCGTTGTTTCGAAAATATTGAACCAATGGAAAAGTACTTCAGAGTAGTAAAAAGTGCTTTGGACAAAACCTCTTAACTCCATTGGACCCTCAAAATGTCTGCTAAAGCAACTAACTCCACCACCTCTCCCCCTCTCGTGGAAGTAATTGACAATATATAAAGTCACAACACCAACTTTGATGAGGCTGTATTGCTTTGTTTTAAAAATATTAGGTTTTCTTAATTTCCTGAAAAAGGAAGATTTTGGAGTTATGAGGTTTCCTCCCGACAGCAGAGATATACTGTAAGACAAATTAACTTGGAATGGGAAAAAGAGGGGGGGGATGGAATTGGAAGGTTTTTCTTGTACTGTATATAACTTTTTAATGCTACTGACATTTGTGCGCAACACTATTGAAAACAAAGTATTGCTCTGTGGGTTTGAGCTGACAGGCCCTATTTCATGTCAATCATTCAAAGTCAACGTAATTCAATTGGCAGATGACGTAAACAAGTCCCCAGGACTTACTTGGTGGACGTGTTTTTTTACTGTAGCCCAGCGCTCGCGGTTTTACAGTGCCTCCTTTGAGGAATAAAAGCATTCAATCAGTCCCGTACCTGTTTAATTGGGATGGCGCGGCCGCTCCCGATGCTGTCCGTCCGCCCCTCCAGGCCCTTCTTGTCCTTCTCGGGTTCGCTGGCCTTCCTCGACTGCGGAAGAAAGAGAGAGACGCCACGTTTAATGACACTGAACATGATACCAGGCAGCTACGAAAAAAGGGATCCAACGAGGAAACGCTTAACTACCAAGAGGACATTGCATGAATTGTAATTATGCTACTTTAAATACTACTATGCGTCTTAGTCATAAAAAATTAGCAGGTGCACAGGCTCGCTGTGCTTGTAGATCTGCTATTTTTGAATAGCCAACGTGTAAATGGATTAAAGTGATTGTGATGCTACATCAACAAATTATACAAAATAAATCGCACCCGTGCAAACTGAGCAGTGCAACTATACTTGTATTGTTATAGTTACTGTGCGTGCGTGCGTGCGTGCGTGTGTGTGTGTGTGAGTGTGTGTGGGGTCATTAGGTCGTACTCAGACAGAGGGACATAATGTGAGGTTTATGTGGATAAAGTGTGCGATGAAACAACCCCATCTCACACGAATACGGCGAAATAGCACGGAATTTTAATTCCGTACACATTACACGACTACCGCTTTGACCGCGACCGGAGGCGTGACTTTCACTAGCACGGAAGTGCTATTTCACGGTGTTTTGGGAGGCGTGGGTGAGTTCGGGTTTGCAATTCTGTCAACATCGGGTTACAACTCGGACGGGGCTGAGTCGGTCGGCTCTACCGAACTTCGCAACGCTCGACACGGCAACGCGGTGGCGACTCCCGATTTCACTGTGTTTTAAGGTGAGACTGGGCAGGATGAAAACTATTATGCATGCATTTGCACGTGTGCGTTGCGTGTGTCATGCTGGTTGGACTGACGGTGAAGAGGTTGGAGCGGCGTTTGGACTGCTTGCGGACGGGCGTGGGCGTGTTGGTGGTCTGTGGCACGTCGATGCGCAGCTCCTTCTGACTGGTGCTGGGCGTCGACGGGACCGACGACGAGTAGTCACTCAGGCTGCCGCCGCCGTTACTGGTCTGTGGGAGCACAGACACACACAGTGAAATGTCAATTTAAAAAGTTCCTGAATATTAAAAAATAACGAATGAACCGATGTCAATAGCAATCTGCAGTGTTTCTCGCCCCTAAAATGTAATGAGGAAAAAAAAAAGGTTTTGTAAATCTGAATTCACACAACACAATCGTACATTATGCGAATGTGTTTGTTAATTTTGACGACAGCTTGGAAACTGTGCTCGGTGCAATATAATGAAGGAATGGAACTATTTGCTTCTTTAGTTACTATAATTTACCATATTGTTTCCTATTCCGGGTTACATTCCATGGTTTGGGCAATCTCAATAATAATCGTTTTTTTTGTTTTTTGTTTTCCAATGCCAATAAAGTTTGAACTCTGAAAACAGTTAAACTTCTAAGCATCTGCTGTACTTACTAGGCAGTGGGGGAATGTTCTGGTCCCTGGGGGGGGGGAAACTACTTTTACTGACTCACCCAGCGGATGGCTGCTAAAGCCCAAAACCACGCTGACGATTCGCCATGCAACTCCTTGCAAGTAACCAGTGTTGATTTCGTCGACTAAAACTAAGACGAAAAATGTTCGTCGACTACCTTTTTTCGCTGACTAAAACTAAGACTAAATATATTGACAATTTCGTCAACAAATACAAAACAGACTAAAATGTTGTTTATTTAATGTCATTTTACACTTGCTTGCATGCTGAAAATAGCAGATCTACAAGCTCACAACGCGTTGCGCCTTATGATATTTAGTCGACTAAAACTAGACTGAAACTAAATTAAAACAATTCAAGAGACTCTGACTAAAACTAAAATCAAAATGTGCCGCCAAGAACAACAGTCTCGCTCACCACCACCATCATCATCAGTCAATGCATCCAGCCATTGATCACAGTTCGTTTAGCTGCATGAACTATGACTTCACTCTGCCTTTTCTAATCGCCTCTCCCACTCCTAATCAGCGGCCCCCCCTTAATGCGTGCCAATACTCTCCATCTATAACGGGTGGGGGGTGGGTGGGGGGGGGTCGGTCCGGTGGTCCCAGACAGACATGACAGTAATCAGCCCAGCTTAAAGACAAGGCGCGCATCGGGAGAGGGAGGAGCCTTTTTTCTTTTTTTCTCCGAGGCGGTGGGAAGATAAACCGGGCTCTCTGGGGGGGGACGGGGGGGGGGGGCGGGAGGACGCCAGCACCACCCTTTACGGACAAGCTGAATGATGCGTTTTTAATGAGAAATCCATGCGGGATTGAGTGGTGTGGATCGAACCACAGAGGGAGGGAGGGAGGGGGGGAGGCTGCTTAATCGTTGCGTGTGTGTGTGTGTGTGCGCGCGCGCGCGTGTGTGCGCTCGCGCATGCATACGTGCATGCACTTTGTGACCATTTGCGTTTTTCACCTGCTGCTTGTGTCCGCACTGTCGGTATCACAGGTAGGTCAACGTTACATTAATGACTGCAATCGAATCACGCGTTTAATAACGTTGTGATTGTTTGTGTGTATGAACTGCTTGTGCATACACTGTATCTGTCAGTGTCGATGCGTGTGCGTGCGTGTGCGTGCGTGCGTGCGTGCGTGCGTGCGTTTGCATGTGTTTCATTCACTTATGGTTTCACTCAAGGAATGATGTGTGAGCTAGCTTCCCCCGAAAGGATGATTAACTTTTGGGTAAAAAAGTTCAAAAGGTGATCAAGGTCAAGATTACCTAATAATCATCATAATCAGTCACATCTCAAGAAGGGGCAGAAGAGAACACGATACTTTATTGGTGACAGATCGCCAGAAAAGCACCCGGACATTTATAAAATCCAATAAAAGTTTGTACTGTTTCTCATGTTTTGTGGGGGGTTTTTTAAATGTTTTTTTGTGGCTTTCGCCTTTATTTTTTATATTTTTTATAGAGGGATAGACAGTTGGCTGACAGGAAATGGAGGAGAGAGATGGGGGGTGACATGCAGTAAAGGCCGTCGGGATCGGGAGTCGAACCCGGGGCACACTGCCAGACTTGGGCTACCAGCCAGGGTGCCTGGACCGCTGAGCCACGGCCCAGGCCCATGGTTTCGTGTCTTGTATGACAGAAACTAAAGATAGGGTTTGATGATGTGTTGGAGACAGTCCTCATAGGAGATCATATCAAAAGTTAGAAGTAATCCTCACTCTGTGCCGTTAACCCATTTTGGGCGGGATCCCCTTTAGGTGTTTTAAGAGTAATGTTATACTTTAGCTATTGAAAAATAGCAGATCTACAAGCTCATAGCGCTATGAACTTGTAGGTCTGCTATTTTTGAAAAATCGTGAAAATGTGACGCAATCGTTGAATATATATTCTTTCAGAGCGAATGTTTTTAACTAAAATCTTTGGTCCCTGGAACAACATATTATCAGATGGGGGTCGGCGGCCAATTACAGATAATTCTGGGGCTCCTTCACATTAAATAGTTTGAGAACCACTGACATGAGTTTTTCAGAAAACGGTCAGTATTTAGAAGGCATTTGTAGAATCGTCCTCAGGTCTAAATACAAAGGAATAGTAAAATGGATAGTTCCAGTCCTTACTACGGTATGATTATGATTGAACGAGAGGCGCTCAACGTCGTCGTAAAGCACTCTATAAACACACGACTGTGATCACAATATTACTGCCACAAACAAATTGGCCACGATGTACCTCAGCTCAGTATTCACTCCTTTCACATTTACTACAGCTACTTTAAATATTGGTTTACAACGTTCAGCAGCGTCCAAGTTCTTATGGGAATCTGTTTGAACGGGGAAAAAAACGTTGCATCATAAACTGTTTTAATTGGGATATGTCTATGATTTATTCATGTAGCTGTGTTTTCGTAACCTTTTAATAAAAGCAAAAGCCATATTTCTGTCTGTCTGTGGACACAGAATAACTTGTCAACAGATGGTCAGACCGTACTGTACATATATCAGTAATTCTCGACGAGTCCATTTGGTTCCATTTGTGTACCCTCAGAGTAACAGACCTGTAAGGGGCCAATGTTGGTTCCTAACTACCAACCACTTAGCTGAGGAGGACGCCCTGGAACCCTCTTCAAGGACCACGTTAGGGCGTACATTTACAAAAAATAAATAATAATAATAATACCAAAAGATAGAATACGGAGATGAGAGGTTCCTTGAAGTGAGCAGTGGCGAAATATTCCGCCTATGGGAGGCTTCTCTGACGCCGAGGAAGACTCCCATAGGCGAAATATTTCGCTCACTTACTTAAAGGAGCATTCAGTGATTTGAAAAACCACCCAGTCCGCCCCGGTAACAAAATGTGCACATGCACGCTCTACAGTGGGGGGAAGTGCAACAGGCCAACAGCATGTGCACCAAGGCCCGCCCCCACTCGATCATGATTGGAGGAAGGCCCCTCTCATCCTGATTGGATGACGGTTTTGCCACCCACCAAAACTGAAACTAGGGTTTTTTGACCCCAGGGGCTCACTGGGGACAGGGAGGAACTCCTTATATGGTCAGCACACTCTATAGTAGGGAGGATTATCCAGAAAAAAAGAAAAAATAAGTGATATTTGAATTAAGTCAAATCACTGAATATACCTTTAAGGAACCATGGTTTCTAAAGAAAGCTTTCCGTTTCTGCCCGACAACAGCGATATATATACGTGTATTCATGCGTGTGTATGTGTGTGTGTGTGTGTGTGTGCTCACCTGGCTTATGTGCACGGCAGAGACCTGCGTGGAGCAGACCGAGGAGTGGCTGGGGGAGTTGGGCAGAGATTTGCACGGACCAATGGACAGCTGCTGCTTCTTCCTGGTGGCCACGATCTTCTGAGCAACTGTACACGCACACACGCACAGAGGAGAGAGAGAGAGAGAGAGAGTGTCCATTAGTTCTCATAATGCTGAGCTTGGCCGCCCCATTGGTCACATCATTCCGCTATTCATCTGACATGCGTGCGCGCACAGGGGACACGCGTGTGGCCGTGCACACACGCGCACACACACACACACACACACACACACACACACACACACACACACACACACACACACACACACACACTTTATCATGGATCCATCAGTTGGCACCTAACAGCTACAGTGATTATTCTACCATTATCACACGAGAGAGAGATAGAGAGAGAGAGAGAGAGAGAGAGAGAGAGAGAGAGAGAGAGAGAGAGCGTCTCCTCCCCTCGTGGACAGGGATCGGGTCAAAGAGCAGAAAGGACGGCGTCAATCAATGAGGACACCAATGAACTGCATTGATCTTCCCGGCCCCGCCCCTCGGCCCCGCCCCTCTCTCTCTGAAACCTCCACCAGTCTCAGTCAGAGGACGAGGTCTTTCCTGACTGTATCATGAAGATATGTGTGTATTAAAGCCATTAGTAGCTGACCGAGGGCGATTCTACAGTTTTCTGATTCTATGTCAGTGGTTCTCAAACTATTTCATGTCAAGGACCCCTAGAATTAAATTAATTTGACCCCCATCTGAAAATATGTTGTTCCAGGAACCCCCTCAGAAGCAAAGATTTGAGTTAAAAACGTTCGCTCTGAAAGAAGATACATTCAAAGATTTGTGCCACATTTTCACGATTTTAAAAAAATAGCAGACCTACAAGTTCACCGGATTGCGCAACCGCGCTGCCGTCCACCTCCCTTTATACAGGCTGACTAAAAAGCTGAATAACTCGAAATCTATACGGAGCTCACCATGGTTTGGAGAAAACGCGCGATGTTCGGAGGTCTTTGCTGATTATCCGGTGATCTAGATGGGAACATTGGCGCTTTCTAGAGAGTAAGGATGGCTTAATTTTAGCTCACTAGCATTGACGCTATTTATTCAGCATCTAAGATGGCCGCCCAAACAGGATGTGAATCTAGCGTGTGTCACACTACAAACGGCTCGGCAGTCCACCAGGTGGCAGCAGATGGCTTGAGGATTCATTTCATGGTCATTCTGTCCTGGCTTTAATGCATGTATGACTGTATAGTGCATACATGGGAAACTGGCGGCCCGGGGGCCACATGCGGCCACCAACATCACTTAATGTGGCCCTCAGGTTAATATCACAATACTGATATATTATTGATTTGAAAACATGACCCGCTTTAATTACTTCTGTCTAAATTATAGTAGCTTAATGAGTAGTATTATTAAAATGTTATCTCTTTTTTATGTCCAATGTATTTGTATTTAGTTTATAAAGTTAATTTAAAAAGAAAATTTAGTTATTACATACGTATAATTAAAGTCATTTGAAAGGCATTTGAAATTAAATAATGTTACTTTTCAGGATTCCAATTGAAAAATTGCAAAAATAGCTGATCTACAAGCTCAAAACGCGTCACACGCGTTTTGAGCTTGTAGATCGGCTATTTTTGCTAGAACAGTAATATGCAATGTGGCCCCTCTGGAGTAAGTGAGGAAATATAGTGGCCCTATCCATCGTCAAAGTTGCCCACCCCTGGTATAGTGTATGAAATATAGAGTGATCACAGTCGCTCTGTTAATTCTCAGCCTATAAGACAGTCGGCCATCTCCCCCCTGCGTGTGCGTGCTCTCTCTCTCTCTCTCTCTCTCTCTCTCTCTCTCATGCAGGGCAGGCTCGGCCCCGTCATAAATCTGATCAAAGGGGAGACATTTCCATTAGGATAAATGGCAGGCCTCTCACAGGAGAAGCGAGATTGATGGACAAAAGGTAAATCGTATTAGCTGTGCAGTTTAAATATTTAACACTGGCTTATCATAACTGTTCTTAACACTTAAAGTAATATACAGCCCTGGTCAGCACTGTATATATATATATTATGTGTGTGTGTGTGTGTGTGTGTGTGTGTGTGTGTGTGTGTGGTGGGCATGTATCATTGAGGCTAGAACCGCTGGGGCCCGGTCTGTCATTGGCCACCTTCCGTCCAATCGCGGGCCGCCAGTGTGGCCATGTGGGCCAATCAGCAGCTGAGCTACAAGACAGCAAGACGGCAAAATGAGTGTGGATAGGTTTTTAATAGTACTTAAGTTAACGGAAAATGGAAAAAAGAAGTATAGGCCTATATATCTTTTCCTTTAAAATAAAAAAATCTCTAAATTCATGAGTCCAGAACCGCCCCGAAAAGGCCTCTGCCCGGGCTCTGGACAGCTCTGCCCAGCATCCATATATGGAGCTGGCCTGTTCTGACATTATTCTGACGTCTGCATATACTCCATATTTGGGCATGCCTGACAAAGAACTCCATATATGGGCATAAAAAGCGACACAGACATACTGTAATATCTGGGTGGGGGGGAATGCATTTCCAACTTGCATCGTTCCAAGTAGGCCAGTGCCCCAATGGGCACCGCTAAAAAAAACACGTTATATATTTATTTATTTTCTATAATGAAGTTTTAAAGTTTTACCGTAGAATTCTTTTTCCTCTTCTAGTCAACAGTAAAAACAGTGTAACCTTTCCCCCCCATCTTTAGTTTTTACCATAGTATGTTTTGGTTTTTTTGTGACTCCATGTCTTGGGTCTCTAACCAGAGAGTGGTACACGGAGGCGTGGCACTGCCCTTGGCGCTGGTGCCCCTCTCTCACCTGGAGGTAAATGTTTATGACTGACTCCTCATTAACGAAGCCCAGGGCTTTAACGAGCCCAATTAAAACAATGACTTCATCTTCGGACCACATGAAACGCACGCTGTTTATTGGGACCGAGATAATGGAGTTCTGGAGCCTGTGTGGCCGCGGGACACGCTCCGTCCACACGCCGTTAACTCTCTCCTGGCTTTACTTCACGTAGAGCCTGGATCAAAGTTTGACTCTCTTGCACTTAACGCCAGTGATAGCTAGGCTCTATATGCACACTTTGCACAGCAGCCATATTGGACAAAAACTGGGGCCTCTTCCTTACCTCAGTCACAGGTTTTACCACTTATACTAATTAAGATTCTACAGTAGGGCTTTAAGCAACTAGTCGACTATTCAACTAGTCGACTATTCAACTAGTCGTCTATTCAACTAGTCGACTATTCAACTAGTCGACTAGTAAATCCACTAGTTGACCTGGCTGGTACTAGTTGACTAGTTGATAAGAAAACATTTTTCAAAAAAAGTACCCCCCTCCCCCCCCCCCGTTTTAGTAGGCCTCAAGATCAGCTAGAATGCTAGATTATAGTCACCAATGTACAAATAAATGTACAGATATTATTATTATACAAAAAATAAGAGCGCCCCTCACTTCACACGGGGCACTAGTAAAATCAGACCCGTCTGAAGTGAGTGAGTGCTGTGCTGTGCTGTGCTGTGCTGTGCTGTGCTGTGCTGTGCTGTGCTGTGCTGTGCTGTACTGTACTGTACTGTACTGTACAAGCCCTCCTCCCTGGCCTGTGTGTGTCTGTGTCTGTGTGTTAGGCTGTGCACCACCAAGTGTGGTGGTGAACAAACGCTATAACGCAATTTCCGTGCTCTGACACAGCCAGGGACACAGAGACAGACCCAGGGACCCAGCCACACACATAGCTGTCTATAGGAGTGGTTGCACCACTCAAAAATCACTAGAAGTGAACGCCCTATACTCTAAAGTGCTATGTACACCAAACTTTTAGGGGTCTGAATAGGGATGTCCCGATCACATTTGTTTTGCTCCCGATCCCATTCCAATCATTTGAAAATGACGCGATCGGTCGCGATCTCCGATAGCCGGATCCGATCGGGACAACCCTAGTTCCATTTGCACTAGATTTAAAATAAAACATACAGAAGTAAGACATATTAGAGATACAGGGTTTATGCCCGACCGCAACTCAACTCATCTGGACTCCACGTGCTAAGTGGTGATCATTTCATCTCACCAACTGTAAAATCTCACTGCATAGTTAGTGGTT
>NW_027638379.1:0-112853 GCF_951216825.1 Electrona antarctica | reverse complement strand
GCTGATGCTGATATTGGGCTGATGCTGATATTGGGCTGATGCTGATATTGGGCTGATGCTGATATTGGGCTGATGCTGATATTGGGCTGATGCTGATATTGGGCTGATGCTGATATTGGGCTGATGCTGATATTGGGCTGATGCTGATATTGGGCTGATGCTGATATTGGGCTGATGCTGATATTGGGCTGATGCTGATATTGGGCTGATGCTGATATTGGGCTGATGCTGATATTGGGCTGATGCTGATATTGGGCTGATGCTGATATTGGGCTGATGCTGATATTGGGCTGATGCTGATATTGGGCTGATGCTGATATTGGGCTGATGCTGATATTGGGCTGATGCTGATATTGGGCTGATGCTGATATTGGGCTGATGCTGATATTGGGCTGATGCTGATATTGGGCTGATGCTGATATTGGGCTGATGCTGATATTGGGCTGATGCTGATATTGGGCTGATGCTGATATTGGGCTGATGCTGATATTGGGCTGATGCTGATATTGGGCTGATGCTGATATTGGGCTGATGCTGATATTGGGCTGATGCTGATATTGGGCTGATGCTGATATTGGGCTGATGCTGATATTGGGCTGATGCTGATATTGGGCTGATGCTGATATTGGGCTGATGCTGATATTGGGCTGATGCTGATATTGGGCTGATGCTGATATTGGGCTGATGCTGATATTGGGCTGATGCTGATATTGGGCTGATGCTGATATTGGGCTGATGCTGATATTGGGCTGATGCTGATATTGGGCTGATGCTGATATTGGGCTGATGCTGATATTGGGCTGATGCTGATATTGGGCTGATGCTGATATTGGGCTGATGCTGATATTGGGCTGATGCTGATATTGGGCTGATGCTGATATTGGGCTGATGCTGATATTGGGCTGATGCTGATATTGGGCTGATGCTGATATTGGGCTGATGCTGATATTGGGCTGATGCTGATATTGGGCTGATGCTGATATTGGGCTGATGCTGATATTGGGCTGATGCTGATATTGGGCTGATGCTGATATTGGGCTGATGCTGATATTGGGCTGATGCTGATATTGGGCTGATGCTGATATTGGGCTGATGCTGATATTGGGCTGATGCTGATATTGGGCTGATGCTGATATTGGGCTGATGCTGATATTGGGCTGATGCTGATATTGGGCTGATGCTGATATTGGGCTGATGCTGATATTGGGCTGATGCTGATATTGGGCTGATGCTGATATTGGGCTGATGCTGATATTGGGCTGATGCTGATATTGGGCTGATGCTGATATTGGGCTGATGCTGATATTGGGCTGATGCTGATATTGGGCTGATGCTGATATTGGGCTGATGCTGATATTGGGCTGATGCTGATATTGGGCTGATGCTGATATTGGGCTGATGCTGATATTGGGCTGATGCTGATATTGGGCTGATGCTGATATTGGGCTGATGCTGATATTGGGCTGATGCTGATATTGGGCTGATGCTGATATTGGGCTGATGCTGATATTGGGCTGATGCTGATATTGGGCTGATGCTGATATTGGGCTGATGCTGATATTGGGCTGATGCTGATATTGGGCTGATGCTGATATTGGGCTGATGCTGATATTGGGCTGATGCTGATATTGGGCTGATGCTGATATTGGGCTGATGCTGATATTGGGCTGATGCTGATATTGGGCTGATGCTGATATTGGGCTGATGCTGATATTGGGCTGATGCTGATATTGGGCTGATGCTGATATTGGGCTGATGCTGATATTGGGCTGATGCTGATATTGGGCTGATGCTGATATTGGGCTGATGCTGATATTGGGCTGATGCTGATATTGGGCTGATGCTGATATTGGGCTGATGCTGATATTGGGCTGATGCTGATATTGGGCTGATGCTGATATTGGGCTGATGCTGATATTGGGCTGATGCTGATATTGGGCTGATGCTGATATTGGGCTGATGCTGATATTGGGCTGATGCTGATATTGGGCTGATGCTGATATTGGGCTGATGCTGATATTGGGCTGATGCTGATATTGGGCTGATGCTGATATTGGGCTGATGCTGATATTGGGCTGATGCTGATATTGGGCTGATCTTGATATTGGGCTGATATTGATATTGGGCTGATATAGGCCTGCAGAGTGTCTAGTTTTGAAGATACAGACTCTGCTAAGCAAAAGTGAACAGGGCCAAACTGGGCTTATTTCGCTGTGAAAGTGACATTTAGGCACGGACTTGGAAAACCTTGTCTGAACCCCTCCATCCTTCCTGTAGCTGCTCAGACTCTGCTTCTCTGCCCCCAGCCAAGCTTATAGGCCTGCAGAGTGTCTAGTTTTGAAGATACAGACTCTGCTAAGCAAAAGTGAACAGGGCCAAACTGGGCTTATTTCGCTGTGAAAGTGACATTTAGGCACGGAGTTGGAAAACCTTGTCTGAACCCCTCCATCCTTCCTGTAGCTGCTCAGACTCTGCTTCTCTGCCCCCAGCCAAGCTTATAGGCCTGCAGAGTGTCTAGTTTTGAAGATACAGACTCTGCTAAGCAAAAGTGAACAGGGCCAAACTGGGCTTATTTCGCTGTGAAAGTGACATTTAGGCACGGAGTTGGAAAACCTTGTCTGAACCCCTCCATCCTTCCTGTAGCTGCTCAGACTCTGCTTCTCTGCCCCCAGCCAAGCTTATAGGCCTGCAGAGTGTCTAGTTTTGAAGATACAGACTCTGCTAAGCAAAAGTGAACAGGGCCAAACTGGGCTTATTTCGCTGTGAAAGTGACATTTAGGCACGGAGTTGGAAAACCTTGTCTGAACCCCTCCATCCTTCCTGTAGCTGCTCAGACTCTGCTTCTCTGCCCCCAGCCAAGCTTATAGGCCTGCAGAGTGTCTAGTTTTGAAGATACAGACTCTGCTAAGCAAAAGTGAACAGGGCCAAACTGGGCTTATTTCGCTGTGAAAGTGACATTTAGGCACGGAGTTGGAAAACCTTGTCTGAACCCCTCCATCCTTCCTGTAGCTGCTCAGACTCTGCTTCTCTGCCCCCAGCCAAGCTTATAGGCCTGCAGAGTGTCTAGTTTTGAAGATACAGACTCTGCTAAGCAAAAGTGAACAGGGCCAAACTGGGCTTATTTCGCTGTGAAAGTGACATTTAGGCACGGAGTTGGAAAACCTTGTCTGAACCCCTCCATCCTTCCTGTAGCTGCTCAGACTCTGCTTCTCTGCCCCCAGCCAAGCTTATAGGCCTGCAGAGTGTCTAGTTTTGAAGATACAGACTCTGCTAAGCAAAAGTGAACAGGGCCAAACTGGGCTTATTTCGCTGTGAAAGTGACATTTAGGCACGGAGTTGGAAAACCTTGTCTGAACCCCTCCATCCTTCCTGTAGCTGCTCAGACTCTGCTTCTCTGCCCCCAGCCAAGCTTATAGGCCTGCAGAGTGTCTAGTTTTGAAGATACAGACTCTGCTAAGCAAAAGTGAACAGGGCCAAACTGGGCTTATTTCGCTGTGAAAGTGACATTTAGGCACGGAGTTGGAAAACCTTGTCTGAACCCCTCCATCCTTCCTGTAGCTGCTCAGACTCTGCTTCTCTGCCCCCAGCCAAGCTTATAGGCCTGCAGAGTGTCTAGTTTTGAAGATACAGACTCTGCTAAGCAAAAGTGAACAGGGCCAAACTGGGCTTATTTCGCTGTGAAAGTGACATTTAGGCACGGAGTTGGAAAACCTTGTCTGAACCCCTCCATCCTTCCTGTAGCTGCTCAGACTCTGCTTCTCTGCCCCCAGCCAAGCTTATAGGCCTGCAGAGTGTCTAGTTTTGAAGATACAGACTCTGCTAAGCAAAAGTGAACAGGGCCAAACTGGGCTTATTTCGCTGTGAAAGTGACATTTAGGCACGGAGTTGGAAAACCTTGTCTGAACCCCTCCATCCTTCCTGTAGCTGCTCAGACTCTGCTTCTCTGCCCCCAGCCAAGCTTATAGGCCTGCAGAGTGTCTAGTTTTGAAGATACAGACTCTGCTAAGCAAAAGTGAACAGGGCCAAACTGGGCTTATTTCGCTGTGAAAGTGACATTTAGGCACGGAGTTGGAAAACCTTGTCTGAACCCCTCCATCCTTCCTGTAGCTGCTCAGACTCTGCTTCTCTGCCCCCAGCCAAGCTTATAGGCCTGCAGAGTGTCTAGTTTTGAAGATACAGACTCTGCTAAGCAAAAGTGAACAGGGCCAAACTGGGCTTATTTCGCTGTGAAAGTGACATTTAGGCACGGAGTTGGAAAACCTTGTCTGAACCCCTCCATCCTTCCTGTAGCTGCTCAGACTCTGCTTCTCTGCCCCCAGCCAAGCTTATAGGCCTGCAGAGTGTCTAGTTTTGAAGATACAGACTCTGCTAAGCAAAAGTGAACAGGGCCAAACTGGGCTTATTTCGCTGTGAAAGTGACATTTAGGCACGGAGTTGGAAAACCTTGTCTGAACCCCTCCATCCTTCCTGTAGCTGCTCAGACTCTGCTTCTCTGCCCCCAGCCAAGCTTATAGGCCTGCAGAGTGTCTAGTTTTGAAGATACAGACTCTGCTAAGCAAAAGTGAACAGGGCCAAACTGGGCTTATTTCGCTGTGAAAGTGACATTTAGGCACGGAGTTGGAAAACCTTGTCTGAACCCCTCCATCCTTCCTGTAGCTGCTCAGACTCTGCTTCTCTGCCCCCAGCCAAGCTTATAGGCCTGCAGAGTGTCTAGTTTTGAAGATACAGACTCTGCTAAGCAAAAGTGAACAGGGCCAAACTGGGCTTATTTCGCTGTGAAAGTGACATTTAGGCACGGAGTTGGAAAACCTTGTCTGAACCCCTCCATCCTTCCTGTAGCTGCTCAGACTCTGCTTCTCTGCCCCCAGCCAAGCTTATAGGCCTGCAGAGTGTCTAGTTTTGAAGATACAGACTCTGCTAAGCAAAAGTGAACAGGGCCAAACTGGGCTTATTTCGCTGTGAAAGTGACATTTAGGCACGGAGTTGGAAAACCTTGTCTGAACCCCTCCATCCTTCCTGTAGCTGCTCAGACTCTGCTTCTCTGCCCCCAGCCAAGCTTATAGGCCTGCAGAGTGTCTAGTTTTGAAGATACAGACTCTGCTAAGCAAAAGTGAACAGGGCCAAACTGGGCTTATTTCGCTGTGAAAGTGACATTTAGGCACGGAGTTGGAAAACCTTGTCTGAACCCCTCCATCCTTCCTGTAGCTGCTCAGACTCTGCTTCTCTGCCCCCAGCCAAGCTTATAGGCCTGCAGAGTGTCTAGTTTTGAAGATACAGACTCTGCTAAGCAAAAGTGAACAGGGCCAAACTGGGCTTATTTCGCTGTGAAAGTGACATTTAGGCACGGAGTTGGAAAACCTTGTCTGAACCCCTCCATCCTTCCTGTAGCTGCTCAGACTCTGCTTCTCTGCCCCCAGCCAAGCTTATAGGCCTGCAGAGTGTCTAGTTTTGAAGATACAGACTCTGCTAAGCAAAAGTGAACAGGGCCAAACTGGGCTTATTTCGCTGTGAAATTTCGATGTCACTTTCACAGCGAAATAAGCCCAGTTTGGCCCTGTTCACTTTTGCTTAGCAGAGTCTGTATCTTCAAAACTAGACACTCTGCAGGCCTATAAGCTTGGCTGGGGGCAGAGAAGCAGAGTCTGAGCAGCTACAGGAAGGATGGAGGGGTTCAGACAAGGTTTTCCAACTCCGTGCCTAAATGTCACTTTCACAGCGAAATAAGCCCAGTTTGGCCCTGTTCACTTTTGCTTAGCAGAGTCTGTATCTTCAAAACTAGACACTCTGCAGGCCTATAAGCTTGGCTGGGGGCAGAGAAGCAGAGTCTGAGCAGCTACAGGAAGGATGGAGGGGTTCAGACAAGGTTTTCCAACTCCGTGCCTAAATGTCACTTTCACAGCGAAATAAGCCCAGTTTGGCCCTGTTCACTTTTGCTTAGCAGAGTCTGTATCTTCAAAACTAGACACTCTGCAGGCCTATAAGCTTGGCTGGGGGCAGAGAAGCAGAGTCTGAGCAGCTACAGGAAGGATGGAGGGGTTCAGACAAGGTTTTCCAACTCCGTGCCTAAATGTCACTTTCACAGCGAAATAAGCCCAGTTTGGCCCTGTTCACTTTTGCTTAGCAGAGTCTGTATCTTCAAAACTAGACACTCTGCAGGCCTATAAGCTTGGCTGGGGGCAGAGAAGCAGAGTCTGAGCAGCTACAGGAAGGATGGAGGGGTTCAGACAAGGTTTTCCAACTCCGTGCCTAAATGTCACTTTCACAGCGAAATAAGCCCAGTTTGGCCCTGTTCACTTTTGCTTAGCAGAGTCTGTATCTTCAAAACTAGACACTCTGCAGGCCTATAAGCTTGGCTGGGGGCAGAGAAGCAGAGTCTGAGCAGCTACAGGAAGGATGGAGGGGTTCAGACAAGGTTTTCCAACTCCGTGCCTAAATGTCACTTTCACAGCGAAATAAGCCCAGTTTGGCCCTGTTCACTTTTGCTTAGCAGAGTCTGTATCTTCAAAACTAGACACTCTGCAGGCCTATAAGCTTGGCTGGGGGCAGAGAAGCAGAGTCTGAGCAGCTACAGGAAGGATGGAGGGGTTCAGACAAGGTTTTCCAACTCCGTGCCTAAATGTCACTTTCACAGCGAAATAAGCCCAGTTTGGCCCTGTTCACTTTTGCTTAGCAGAGTCTGTATCTTCAAAACTAGACACTCTGCAGGCCTATAAGCTTGGCTGGGGGCAGAGAAGCAGAGTCTGAGCAGCTACAGGAAGGATGGAGGGGTTCAGACAAGGTTTTCCAACTCCGTGCCTAAATGTCACTTTCACAGCGAAATAAGCCCAGTTTGGCCCTGTTCACTTTTGCTTAGCAGAGTCTGTATCTTCAAAACTAGACACTCTGCAGGCCTATAAGCTTGGCTGGGGGCAGAGAAGCAGAGTCTGAGCAGCTACAGGAAGGATGGAGGGGTTCAGACAAGGTTTTCCAACTCCGTGCCTAAATGTCACTTTCACAGCGAAATAAGCCCAGTTTGGCCCTGTTCACTTTTGCTTAGCAGAGTCTGTATCTTCAAAACTAGACACTCTGCAGGCCTATAAGCTTGGCTGGGGGCAGAGAAGCAGAGTCTGAGCAGCTACAGGAAGGATGGAGGGGTTCAGACAAGGTTTTCCAACTCCGTGCCTAAATGTCACTTTCACAGCGAAATAAGCCCAGTTTGGCCCTGTTCACTTTTGCTTAGCAGAGTCTGTATCTTCAAAACTAGACACTCTGCAGGCCTATAAGCTTGGCTGGGGGCAGAGAAGCAGAGTCTGAGCAGCTACAGGAAGGATGGAGGGGTTCAGACAAGGTTTTCCAACTCCGTGCCTAAATGTCACTTTCACAGCGAAATAAGCCCAGTTTGGCCCTGTTCACTTTTGCTTAGCAGAGTCTGTATCTTCAAAACTAGACACTCTGCAGGCCTATAAGCTTGGCTGGGGGCAGAGAAGCAGAGTCTGAGCAGCTACAGGAAGGATGGAGGGGTTCAGACAAGGTTTTCCAACTCCGTGCCTAAATGTCACTTTCACAGCGAAATAAGCCCAGTTTGGCCCTGTTCACTTTTGCTTAGCAGAGTCTGTATCTTCAAAACTAGACACTCTGCAGGCCTATAAGCTTGGCTGGGGGCAGAGAAGCAGAGTCTGAGCAGCTACAGGAAGGATGGAGGGGTTCAGACAAGGTTTTCCAACTCCGTGCCTAAATGTCACTTTCACAGCGAAATAAGCCCAGTTTGGCCCTGTTCACTTTTGCTTAGCAGAGTCTGTATCTTCAAAACTAGACACTCTGCAGGCCTATAAGCTTGGCTGGGGGCAGAGAAGCAGAGTCTGAGCAGCTACAGGAAGGATGGAGGGGTTCAGACAAGGTTTTCCAAGTCCGTGCCTAAATCTCACTTTCACAGCGAAATAAGCCCAGTTTGGCCCTGTTCACTTTTGCTTAGCAGAGTCTGTATCTTCAAAACTAGACACTCTGCAGGCCTATATCAGCCCAATATCAATATCAGCCCAATATCAATCATCAGCCCAATATCAGCATCAGCCCAATATCAGCATCAGCCCAATATCAGCATCAGCCCAATATCAGCATCAGCCCAATATCAGCATCAGCCCAATATCAGCATCAGCCCAATATCAGCATCAGCCCAATATCAGCATCAGCCCAATATCAGCATCAGCCCAATATCAGCATCAGCCCAATATCAGCATCAGCCCAATATCAGCATCAGCCCAATATCAGCATCAGCCCAATATCAGCATCAGCCCAATATCAGCATCAGCCCAATATCAGCATCAGCCCAATATCAGCATCAGCCCAATATCAGCATCAGCCCAATATCAGCATCAGCCCAATATCAGCATCAGCCCAATATCAGCATCAGCCCAATATCAGCATCAGCCCAATATCAGCATCAGCCCAATATCAGCATCAGCCCAATATCAGCATCAGCCCAATATCAGCATCAGCCCAATATCAGCATCAGCCCAATATCAGCATCAGCCCAATATCAGCATCAGCCCAATATCAGCATCAGCCCAATATCAGCATCAGCCCAATATCAGCATCAGCCCAATATCAGCATCAGCCCAATATCAGCATCAGCCCAATATCAGCATCAGCCCAATATCAGCATCAGCCCAATATCAGCATCAGCCCAATATCAGCATCAGCCCAATATCAGCATCAGCCCAATATCAGCATCAGCCCAATATCAGCATCAGCCCAATATCAGCATCAGCCCAATATCAGCATCAGCCCAATATCAGCATCAGCCCAATATCAGCATCAGCCCAATATCAGCATCAGCCCAATATCAGCATCAGCCCAATATCAGCATCAGCCCAATATCAGCATCAGCCCAATATCAGCATCAGCCCAATATCAGCATCAGCCCAATATCAGCATCAGCCCAATATCAGCATCAGCCCAATATCAGCATCAGCCCAATATCAGCATCAGCCCAATATCAGCATCAGCCCAATATCAGCATCAGCCCAATATCAGCATCAGCCCAATATCAGCATCAGCCCAATATCAGCATCAGCCCAATATCAGCATCAGCCCAATATCAGCATCAGCCCAATATCAGCATCAGCCCAATATCAGCATCAGCCCAATATCAGCATCAGCCCAATATCAGCATCAGCCCAATATCAGCATCAGCCCAATATCAGCATCAGCCCAATATCAGCATCAGCCCAATATCAGCATCAGCCCAATATCAGCATCAGCCCAATATCAGCATCAGCCCAATATCAGCATCAGCCCAATATCAGCATCAGCCCAATATCAGCATCAGCCCAATATCAGCATCAGCCCAATATCAGCATCAGCCCAATATCAGCATCAGCCCAATATCAGCATCAGCCCAATATCAGCATCAGCCCAATATCAGCATCAGCCCAATATCAGCATCAGCCCAATATCAGCATCAGCCCAATATCAGCATCAGCCCAATATCAGCATCAGCCCAATATCAGCATCAGCCCAATATCAGCATCAGCCCAATATCAGCATCAGCCCAATATCAGCATCAGCCCAATATCAGCATCAGCCCAATATCAGCATCAGCCCAATATCAGCATCAGCCCAATATCAGCATCAGCCCAATATCAGCATCAGCCCAATATCAGCATCAGCCCAATATCAGCATCAGCCCAATATCAGCATCAGCCCAATATCAGCATCAGCCCAATATCAGCATCAGCCCAATATCAGCATCAGCCCAATATCAGCATCAGCCCAATATCAGCATCAGCCCAATATCAGCATCAGCCCAATATCAGCATCAGCCCAATATCAGCATCAGCCCAATATCAGCATCAGCCCAATATCAGCATCAGCCCAATATCAGCATCAGCCCAATATCAGCATCAGCCCAATATCAGCATCAGCCCAATATCAGCATCAGCCCAATATCAGCATCAGCCCAATATCAGCATCAGCCCAATATCAGCATCAGCCCAATATCAGCATCAGCCCAATATCAGCATCAGCCCAATATCAGCATCAGCTGATATTATATCATATTGGGCTGCTTCTCTGCCCCCAGCCAAGCTTATAGGCCTGCAGAGTGTCTAGGGCTGATGCTGATATTGGGCTGATGCTGATATTGGGCTGATGCTGATATTGGGCTGATGCTGATATTGGGCTGATGCTGATATTGGGCTGATGCTGATATTGGGCTGATGCTGATATTGGGCTGATGCTGATATTGGGCTGATGCTGATATTGGGCTGATGCTGATATTGGGCTGATGCTGATATTGGGCTGATGCTGATATTGGGCTGATGCTGATATTGGGCTGATGCTGATATTGGGCTGATGCTGATATTGGGCTGATGCTGATATTGGGCTGATGCTGATATTGGGCTGATGCTGATATTGGGCTGATGCTGATATTGGGCTGATGCTGATATTGGGCTGATGCTGATATTGGGCTGATGCTGATATTGGGCTGATGCTGATATTGGGCTGATGCTGATATTGGGCTGATGCTGATATTGGGCTGATGCTGATATTGGGCTGATGCTGATATTGGGCTGATGCTGATATTGGGCTGATCCTGATATTGGGCTGATGCTGATATTGGGCTGATGCTGATATTGGGCTGATGCTGATATTGGGCTGATGCTGATATTGGGCTGATGCTGATATTGGGCTGATGCTGATATTGGGCTGATGCTGATATTGGGCTGATGCTGATATTGGGCTGATGCTGATATTGGGCTGATGCTGATATTGGGCTGATGCTGATATTGGGCTGATGCTGATATTGGGCTGATGCTGATATTGGGCTGATGCTGATATTGGGCTGATGCTGATATTGGGCTGATGCTGATATTGGGCTGATGCTGATATTGGGCTGATGCTGATATTGGGCTGATGCTGATATTGGGCTGATGCTGATATTGGGCTGATGCTGATATTGGGCTGATGCTGATATTGGGCTGATGCTGATATTGGGCTGATGCTGATATTGGGCTGATGCTGATATTGGGCTGATGCTGATATTGGGCTGATGCTGATATTGGGCTGATGCTGATATTGGGCTGATGCTGATATTGGGCTGATGCTGATATTGGGCTGATGCTGATATTGGGCTGATGCTGATATTGGGCTGATGCTGATATTGGGCTGATGCTGATATTGGGCTGATGCTGATATTGGGCTGATGCTGATATTGGGCTGATGCTGATATTGGGCTGATGCTGATATTGGGCTGATGCTGATATTGGGCTGATGCTGATATTGGGCTGATGCTGATATTGGGTGATGCTGATATTGGGCTGATGCTGATATTGGGCTGATGCTGATATTGGGCTGATGCTGATATTGGGCTGATGCTGATATTGGGCTGATGCTGATATTGGGCTGATGCTGATATTGGGCTGATGCTGATATTGGGCTGATGCTGATATTGGGCTGATGCTGATATTGGGCTGATGCTGATATTGGGCTGATGCTGATATTGGGCTGATGCTGATATTGGGCTGATGCTGATATTGGGCTGATGCTGATATTGGGCTGATGCTGATATTGGGCTGATGCTGATATTGGGCTGATGCTGATATTGGGCTGATGCTGATATTGGGCTGATGCTGATATTGGGCTGATGCTGATATTGGGCTGATGCTGATATTGGGCTGATGCTGATATTGGGCTGATGCTGATATTGGGCTGATGCTGATATTGGGCTGATGCTGATATTGGGCTGATGCTGATATTGGGCTGATGCTGATATTGGGCTGATGCTGATATTGGGCTGATGCTGATATTGGGCTGATGCTGATATTGGGCTGATGCTGATATTGGGCTGATGCTGATATTGGGCTGATGCTGATATTGGGCTGATGCTGATATTGGGCTGATGCTGATATTGGGCTGATGCTGATATTGGGCTGATGCTGATATTGGGCTGATGCTGATATTGGGCTGATGCTGATATTGGGCTGATGCTGATATTGGGCTGATGCTGATATTGGGCTGATGCTGATATTGGGCTGATGCTGATATTGGGCTGATGCTGATATTGGGCTGATGCTGATATTGGGCTGATGCTGATATTGGGCTGATGCTGATATTGGGCTGATGCTGATATTGGGGCTGATGCTGATATTGGGCTGATGCTGATATTGGGCTGATGCTGATATTGGGCTGATGCTGATATTGGGCTGATGCTGATATTGGGCTGATGCTGATATTGGGCTGATGCTGATATTGGGCTGATGCTGATATTGGGCTGATATTGATATTGGGCTGATATTGATATTGGGCTGATATAGGCCTGCAGAGTGTCTAGTTTTGAAGATACAGACTCTGCTAAGCAAAAGTGAACAGGGCCAAACTGGGCTTATTTCGCTGTGAAAGTGACATTTAGGCACGGACTTGGAAAACCTTGTCTGAACCCCTCCATCCTTCCTGTAGCTGCTCAGACTCTGCTTCTCTGCCCCCAGCCAAGCTTATAGGCCTGCAGAGTGTCTAGTTTTGAAGATACAGACTCTGCTAAGCAAAAGTGAACAGGGCCAAACTGGGCTTATTTCGCTGTGAAAGTGACATTTAGGCACGGAGTTGGAAAACCTTGTCTGAACCCCTCCATCCGTCCTGTAGCTGCTCAGACTCTGCTTCTCTGCCCCCAGCCAAGCTTATAGGCCTGCAGAGTGTCTAGTTTTGAAGATACAGACTCTGCTAAGCAAAAGTGAACAGGGCCAAACTGGGCTTATTTCGCTGTGAAAGTGACATTTAGGCACGGAGTTGGAAAACCTTGTCTGAACCCCTCCATCCTTCCTGTAGCTGCTCAGACTCTGCTTCTCTGCCCCCAGCCAAGCTTATAGGCCTGCAGAGTGTCTAGTTTTGAAGATACAGACTCTGCTAAGCAAAAGTGAACAGGGCCAAACTGGGCTTATTTCGCTGTGAAAGTGACATTTAGGCACGGAGTTGGAAAACCTTGTCTGAACCCCTCCATCCTTCCTGTAGCTGCTCAGACTCTGCTTCTCTGCCCCCAGCCAAGCTTATAGGCCTGCAGAGTGTCTAGTTTTGAAGATACAGACTCTGCTAAGCAAAAGTGAACAGGGCCAAACTGGGCTTATTTCGCTGTGAAAGTGACATTTAGGCACGGAGTTGGAAAACCTTGTCTGAACCCCTCCATCCTTCCTGTAGCTGCTCAGACTCTGCTTCTCTGCCCCCAGCCAAGCTTATAGGCCTGCAGAGTGTCTAGTTTTGAAGATACAGACTCTGCTAAGCAAAAGTGAACAGGGCCAAACTGGGCTTATTTCGCTGTGAAAGTGACATTTAGGCACGGAGTTGGAAAACCTTGTCTGAACCCCTCCATCCTTCCTGTAGCTGCTCAGACTCTGCTTCTCTGCCCCCAGCCAAGCTTATAGGCCTGCAGAGTGTCTAGTTTTGAAGATACAGACTCTGCTAAGCAAAAGTGAACAGGGCCAAACTGGGCTTATTTCGCTGTGAAAGTGACATTTAGGCACGGAGTTGGAAAACCTTGTCTGAACCCCTCCATCCTTCCTGTAGCTGCTCAGACTCTGCTTCTCTGCCCCCAGCCAAGCTTATAGGCCTGCAGAGTGTCTAGTTTTGAAGATACAGACTCTGCTAAGCAAAAGTGAACAGGGCCAAACTGGGCTTATTTCGCTGTGAAAGTGACATTTAGGCACGGAGTTGGAAAACCTTGTCTGAACCCCTCCATCCTTCCTGTAGCTGCTCAGACTCTGCTTCTCTGCCCCCAGCCAAGCTTATAGGCCTGCAGAGTGTCTAGTTTTGAAGATACAGACTCTGCTAAGCAAAAGTGAACAGGGCCAAACTGGGCTTATTTCGCTGTGAAAGTGACATTTAGGCACGGAGTTGGAAAACCTTGTCTGAACCCCTCCATCCTTCCTGTAGCTGCTCAGACTCTGCTTCTCTGCCCCCAGCCAAGCTTATAGGCCTGCAGAGTGTCTAGTTTTGAAGATACAGACTCTGCTAAGCAAAAGTGAACAGGGCCAAACTGGGCTTATTTCGCTGTGAAAGTGACATTTAGGCACGGAGTTGGAAAACCTTGTCTGAACCCCTCCATCCTTCCTGTAGCTGCTCAGACTCTGCTTCTCTGCCCCCAGCCAAGCTTATAGGCCTGCAGAGTGTCTAGTTTTGAAGATACAGACTCTGCTAAGCAAAAGTGAACAGGGCCAAACTGGGCTTATTTCGCTGTGAAAGTGACATTTAGGCACGGAGTTGGAAAACCTTGTCTGAACCCCTCCATCCTTCCTGTAGCTGCTCAGACTCTGCTTCTCTGCCCCCAGCCAAGCTTATAGGCCTGCAGAGTGTCTAGTTTTGAAGATACAGACTCTGCTAAGCAAAAGTGAACAGGGCCAAACTGGGCTTATTTCGCTGTGAAAGTGACATTTAGGCACGGAGTTGGAAAACCTTGTCTGAACCCCTCCATCCTTCCTGTAGCTGCTCAGACTCTGCTTCTCTGCCCCCAGCCAAGCTTATAGGCCTGCAGAGTGTCTAGTTTTGAAGATACAGACTCTGCTAAGCAAAAGTGAACAGGGCCAAACTGGGCTTATTTCGCTGTGAAAGTGACATTTAGGCACGGAGTTGGAAAACCTTGTCTGAACCCCTCCATCCTTCCTGTAGCTGCTCAGACTCTGCTTCTCTGCCCCCAGCCAAGCTTATAGGCCTGCAGAGTGTCTAGTTTTGAAGATACAGACTCTGCTAAGCAAAAGTGAACAGGGCCAAACTGGGCTTATTTCGCTGTGAAAGTGACATTTAGGCACGGAGTTGGAAAACCTTGTCTGAACCCCTCCATCCTTCCTGTAGCTGCTCAGACTCTGCTTCTCTGCCCCCAGCCAAGCTTATAGGCCTGCAGAGTGTCTAGTTTTGAAGATACAGACTCTGCTAAGCAAAAGTGAACAGGGCCAAACTGGGCTTATTTCGCTGTGAAAGTGACATTTAGGCACGGAGTTGGAAAACCTTGTCTGAACCCCTCCATCCTTCCTGTAGCTGCTCAGACTCTGCTTCTCTGCCCCCAGCCAAGCTTATAGGCCTGCAGAGTGTCTAGTTTTGAAGATACAGACTCTGCTAAGCAAAAGTGAACAGGGCCAAACTGGGCTTATTTCGCTGTGAAAGTGACATTTAGGCACGGAGTTGGAAAACCTTGTCTGAACCCCTCCATCCTTCCTGTAGCTGCTCAGACTCTGCTTCTCTGCCCCCAGCCAAGCTTATAGGCCTGCAGAGTGTCTAGTTTTGAAGATACAGACTCTGCTAAGCAAAAGTGAACAGGGCCAAACTGGGCTTATTTCGCTGTGAAAGTGACATTTAGGCACGGAGTTGGAAAACCTTGTCTGAACCCCTCCATCCTTCCTGTAGCTGCTCAGACTCTGCTTCTCTGCCCCCAGCCAAGCTTATAGGCCTGCAGAGTGTCTAGTTTTGAAGATACAGACTCTGCTAAGCAAAAGTGAACAGGGCCAAACTGGGCTTATTTCGCTGTGAAATTTCGATGTCACTTTCACAGCGAAATAAGCCCAGTTTGGCCCTGTTCACTTTTGCTTAGCAGAGTCTGTATCTTCAAAACTAGACACTCTGCAGGCCTATAAGCTTGGCTGGGGGCAGAGAAGCAGAGTCTGAGCAGCTACAGGAAGGATGGAGGGGTTCAGACAAGGTTTTCCAACTCCGTGCCTAAATGTCACTTTCACAGCGAAATAAGCCCAGTTTGGCCCTGTTCACTTTTGCTTAGCAGAGTCTGTATCTTCAAAACTAGACACTCTGCAGGCCTATAAGCTTGGCTGGGGGCAGAGAAGCAGAGTCTGAGCAGCTACAGGAAGGATGGAGGGGTTCAGACAAGGTTTTCCAACTCCGTGCCTAAATGTCACTTTCACAGCGAAATAAGCCCAGTTTGGCCCTGTTCACTTTTGCTTAGCAGAGTCTGTATCTTCAAAACTAGACACTCTGCAGGCCTATAAGCTTGGCTGGGGGCAGAGAAGCAGAGTCTGAGCAGCTACAGGAAGGATGGAGGGGTTCAGACAAGGTTTTCCAACTCCGTGCCTAAATGTCACTTTCACAGCGAAATAAGCCCAGTTTGGCCCTGTTCACTTTTGCTTAGCAGAGTCTGTATCTTCAAAACTAGACACTCTGCAGGCCTATAAGCTTGGCTGGGGGCAGAGAAGCAGAGTCTGAGCAGCTACAGGAAGGATGGAGGGGTTCAGACAAGGTTTTCCAACTCCGTGCCTAAATGTCACTTTCACAGCGAAATAAGCCCAGTTTGGCCCTGTTCACTTTTGCTTAGCAGAGTCTGTATCTTCAAAACTAGACACTCTGCAGGCCTATAAGCTTGGCTGGGGGCAGAGAAGCAGAGTCTGAGCAGCTACAGGAAGGATGGAGGGGTTCAGACAAGGTTTTCCAACTCCGTGCCTAAATGTCACTTTCACAGCGAAATAAGCCCAGTTTGGCCCTGTTCACTTTTGCTTAGCAGAGTCTGTATCTTCAAAACTAGACACTCTGCAGGCCTATAAGCTTGGCTGGGGGCAGAGAAGCAGAGTCTGAGCAGCTACAGGAAGGATGGAGGGGTTCAGACAAGGTTTTCCAACTCCGTGCCTAAATGTCACTTTCACAGCGAAATAAGCCCAGTTTGGCCCTGTTCACTTTTGCTTAGCAGAGTCTGTATCTTCAAAACTAGACACTCTGCAGGCCTATAAGCTTGGCTGGGGGCAGAGAAGCAGAGTCTGAGCAGCTACAGGAAGGATGGAGGGGTTCAGACAAGGTTTTCCAACTCCGTGCCTAAATGTCACTTTCACAGCGAAATAAGCCCAGTTTGGCCCTGTTCACTTTTGCTTAGCAGAGTCTGTATCTTCAAAACTAGACAGTCTGCAGGCCTATAAGCTTGGCTGGGGGCAGAGAAGCAGAGTCTGAGCAGCTACAGGAAGGATGGAGGGGTTCAGACAAGGTTTTCCAACTCCGTGCCTAAATGTCACTTTCACAGCGAAATAAGCCCAGTTTGGCCCTGTTCACTTTTGCTTAGCAGAGTCTGTATCTTCAAAACTAGACACTCTGCAGGCCTATAAGCTTGGCTGGGGGCAGAGAAGCAGAGTCTGAGCAGCTACAGGAAGGATGGAGGGGTTCAGACAAGGTTTTCCAACTCCGTGCCTAAATGTCACTTTCACAGCGAAATAAGCCCAGTTTGGCCCTGTTCACTTTTGCTTAGCAGAGTCTGTATCTTCAAAACTAGACACTCTGCAGGCCTATAAGCTTGGCTGGGGGCAGAGAAGCAGAGTCTGAGCAGCTACAGGAAGGATGGAGGGGTTCAGACAAGGTTTTCCAACTCCGTGCCTAAATGTCACTTTCACAGCGAAATAAGCCCAGTTTGGCCCTGTTCACTTTTGCTTAGCAGAGTCTGTATCTTCAAAACTAGACACTCTGCAGGCCTATAAGCTTGGCTGGGGGCAGAGAAGCAGAGTCTGAGCAGCTACAGGAAGGATGGAGGGGTTCAGACAAGGTTTTCCAAGTCCGTGCCTAAATCTCACTTTCACAGCGAAATAAGCCCAGTTTGGCCCTGTTCACTTTTGCTTAGCAGAGTCTGTATCTTCAAAACTAGACACTCTGCAGGCCTATATCAGCCCAATATCAATATCAGCCCAATATCAATATCAGCCCAATATCAGCATCAGCCCAATATCAGCATCAGCCCAATATCAGCATCAGCCCAATATCAGCATCAGCCCAATATCAGCATCAGCCCAATATCAGCATCAGCCCAATATCAGCATCAGCCCAATATCAGCATCAGCCCAATATCAGCATCAGCCCAATATCAGCATCAGCCCAATATCAGCATCAGCCCAATATCAGCATCAGCCCAATATCAGCATCAGCCCAATATCAGCATCAGCCCAATATCAGCATCAGCCCAATATCAGCATCAGCCCAATATCAGCATCAGCCCAATATCAGCATCAGCCCAATATCAGCATCAGCCCAATATCAGCATCAGCCCAATATCAGCATCAGCCCAATATCAGCATCAGCCCAATATCAGCATCAGCCCAATATCAGCATCAGCCCAATATCAGCATCAGCCCAATATCAGCATCAGCCCAATATCAGCATCAGCCCAATATCAGCATCAGCCCAATATCAGCATCAGCCCAATATCAGCATCAGCCCAATATCAGCATCAGCCCAATATCAGCATCAGCCCAATATCAGCATCAGCCCAATATCAGCATCAGCCCAATATCAGCATCAGCCCAATATCAGCATCAGCCCAATATCAGCATCAGCCCAATATCAGCATCAGCCCAATATCAGCATCAGCCCAATATCAGCATCAGCCCAATATCAGCATCAGCCCAATATCAGCATCAGCCCAATATCAGCATCAGCCCAATATCAGCATCAGCCCAATATCAGCATCAGCCCAATATCAGCATCAGCCCAATATCAGCATCAGCCCAATATCAGCATCAGCCCAATATCAGCATCAGCCCAATATCAGCATCAGCCCAATATCAGCATCAGCCCAATATCAGCATCAGCCCAATATCAGCATCAGCCCAATATCAGCATCAGCCCAATATCAGCATCAGCCCAATATCAGCATCAGCCCAATATCAGCATCAGCCCAATATCAGCATCAGCCCAATATCAGCATCAGCCCAATATCAGCATCAGCCCAATATCAGCATCAGCCCAATATCAGCATCAGCCCAATATCAGCATCAGCCCAATATCAGCATCAGCCCAATATCAGCATCAGCCCAATATCAGCATCAGCCCAATATCAGCATCAGCCCAATATCAGCATCAGCCCAATATCAGCATCAGCCCAATATCAGCATCAGCCCAATATCAGCATCAGCCCAATATCAGCATCAGCCCAATATCAGCATCAGCCCAATATCAGCATCAGCCCAATATCAGCATCAGCCCAATATCAGCATCAGCCCAATATCAGCATCAGCCCAATATCAGCATCAGCCCAATATCAGCATCAGCCCAATATCAGCATCAGCCCAATATCAGCATCAGCCCAATATCAGCATCAGCCCAATATCAGCATCAGCCCAATATCAGCATCAGCCCAATATCAGCATCAGCTGATATTATATCATATTGGGCTGCTTCTCTGCCCCCAGCCAAGCTTATAGGCCTGCAGAGTGTCTAGGGCTGATGCTGATATTGGGCTGATGCTGATATTGGGCTGATGCTGATATTGGGCTGATGCTGATATTGGGCTGATGCTGATATTGGGCTGATGCTGATATTGGGCTGATGCTGATATTGGGCTGATGCTGATATTGGGCTGATGCTGATATTGGGCTGATGCTGATATTGGGCTGATGCTGATATTGGGCTGATGCTGATATTGGGCTGATGCTGATATTGGGCTGATGCTGATATTGGGCCGATGCTGATATTGGGCCGATGCTGATATTGGGCCGATGCTGATATTGGGCCGATGCTGATATTGGGCCGATGCTGATATTGGGCCGATGCTGATATTGGGCCGATGCTGATATTGGGCCGATGCTGATATTGGGCCGATGCTGATATTGGGCCGATGCTGATATTGGGCCGATGCTGATATTGGGCCGATGCTGATATTGGGCCGATGCTGATATTGGGCCGATGCTGATATTGGGCTGATGCTGATATTGGGCTGATGCTGATATTGGGCTGATGCTGATATTGGGCTGATGCTGATATTGGGCTGATGCTGATATTGGGCTGATGCTGATATTGGGCTGATGCTGATATTGGGCTGATGCTGATATTGGGCTGATGCTGATATTGGGCTGATGCTGATATTGGGCTGATGCTGATATTGGGCTGATGCTGATATTGGGCTGATGCTGATATTGGGCTGATGCTGATATTGGGCTGATGCTGATATTGGGCTGATGCTGATATTGGGCTGATGCTGATATTGGGCTGATGCTGATATTGGGCTGATGCTGATATTGGGCTGATGCTGATATTGGGCTGATGCTGATATTGGGCTGATGCTGATATTGGGCTGATGCTGATATTGGGCTGATGCTGATATTGGGCTGATGCTGATATTGGGCTGATGCTGATATTGGGCTGATGCTGATATTGGGCTGATGCTGATATTGGGCTGATGCTGATATTGGGCTGATGCTGATATTGGGCTGATGCTGATATTGGGCTGATGCTGATATTGGGCTGATGCTGATATTGGGCTGATGCTGATATTGGGCTGATGCTGATATTGGGCTGATGCTGATATTGGGCTGATGCTGATATTGGGCTGATGCTGATATTGGGCTGATGCTGATATTGGGCTGATGCTGATATTGGGCTGATGCTGATATTGGGCTGATGCTGATATTGGGCTGATGCTGATATTGGGCTGATGCTGATATTGGGCTGATGCTGATATTGGGCTGATGCTGATATTGGGCTGATGCTGATATTGGGCTGATGCTGATATTGGGCTGATGCTGATATTGGGCTGATGCTGATATTGGGCTGATGCTGATATTGGGCTGATGCTGATATTGGGCTGATGCTGATATTGGGCTGATGCTGATATTGGGCTGATGCTGATATTGGGCTGATGCTGATATTGGGCTGATGCTGATATTGGGCTGATGCTGATATTGGGCTGATGCTGATATTGGGCTGATGCTGATATTGGGCTGATGCTGATATTGGGCTGATGCTGATATTGGGCTGATGCTGATATTGGGCTGATATTGATATTGGGCTGATATTGATATTGGGCTGATATAGGCCTGCAGAGTGTCTAGTTTTGAAGATACAGACTCTGCTAAGCAAAAGTGAACAGGGCCAAACTGGGCTTATTTCGCTGTGAAAGTGAGATTTAGGCACGGACTTGGAAAACCTTGTCTGAACCCCTCCATCCTTCCTGTAGCTGCTCAGACTCTGCTTCTCTGCCCCCAGCCAAGCTTATAGGCCTGCAGAGTGTCTAGTTTTGAAGATACAGACTCTGCTAAGCAAAAGTGAACAGGGCCAAACTGGGCTTATTTCGCTGTGAAAGTGACATTTAGGCACGGAGTTGGAAAACCTTGTCTGAACCCCTCCATCCTTCCTGTAGCTGCTCAGACTCTGCTTCTCTGCCCCCAGCCAAGCTTATAGGCCTGCAGAGTGTCTAGTTTTGAAGATACAGACTCTGCTAAGCAAAAGTGAACAGGGCCAAACTGGGCTTATTTCGCTGTGAAAGTGACATTTAGGCACGGAGTTGGAAAACCTTGTCTGAACCCCTCCATCCTTCCTGTAGCTGCTCAGACTCTGCTTCTCTGCCCCCAGCCAAGCTTATAGGCCTGCAGAGTGTCTAGGGCTGATGCTGATATTGGGCTGATGCTGATATTGGGCTGATGCTGATATTGGGCTGATGCTGATATTGGGCTGATGCTGATATTGGGCTGATGCTGATATTGGGCTGATGCTGATATTGGGCTGATGCTGATATTGGGCTGATGCTGATATTGGGCTGATGCTGATATTGGGCTGATGCTGATATTGGGCTGATGCTGATATTGGGCTGATGCTGATATTGGGCTGATGCTGATATTGGGCTGATGCTGATATTGGGCCGATGCTGATATTGGGCCGATGCTGATATTGGGCCGATGCTGATATTGGGCCGATGCTGATATTGGGCCGATGCTGATATTGGGCCGATGCTGATATTGGGCCGATGCTGATATTGGGCCGATGCTGATATTGGGCCGATGCTGATATTGGGCCGATGCTGATATTGGGCCGATGCTGATATTGGGCTGATGCTGATATTGGGCTGATGCTGATATTGGGCTGATGCTGATATTGGGCTGATGCTGATATTGGGCTGATGCTGATATTGGGCTGATGCTGATATTGGGCTGATGCTGATATTGGGCTGATGCTGATATTGGGCTGATGCTGATATTGGGCTGATGCTGATATTGGGCTGATGCTGATATTGGGCTGATGCTGATATTGGGCTGATGCTGATATTGGGCTGATGCTGATATTGGGCTGATGCTGATATTGGGCTGATGCTGATATTGGGCTGATGCTGATATTGGGCTGATGCTGATATTGGGCTGATGCTGATATTGGGCTGATGCTGATATTGGGCTGATGCTGATATTGGGCTGATGCTGATATTGGGCTGATGCTGATATTGGGCTGATGCTGATATTGGGCTGATGCTGATATTGGGCTGATGCTGATATTGGGCTGATGCTGATATTGGGCTGATGCTGATATTGGGCTGATGCTGATATTGGGCTGATGCTGATATTGGGCTGATGCTGATATTGGGCTGATGCTGATATTGGGCTGATGCTGATATTGGGCTGATGCTGATATTGGGCTGATGCTGATATTGGGCTGATGCTGATATTGGGCTGATGCTGATATTGGGCTGATGCTGATATTGGGCTGATGCTGATATTGGGCTGATGCTGATATTGGGCTGATGCTGATATTGGGCTGATGCTGATATTGGGCTGATGCTGATATTGGGCTGATGCTGATATTGGGCTGATGCTGATATTGGGCTGATGCTGATATTGGGCTGATGCTGATATTGGGCTGATGCTGATATTGGGCTGATGCTGATATTGGGCTGATGCTGATATTGGGCTGATGCTGATATTGGGCTGATGCTGATATTGGGCTGATGCTGATATTGGGCTGATGCTGATATTGGGCTGATGCTGATATTGGGCTGATGCTGATATTGGGCTGATGCTGATATTGGGCTGATGCTGATATTGGGCTGATGCTGATATTGGGCTGATGCTGATATTGGGCTGATGCTGATATTGGGCTGATATTGATATTGGGCTGATATTGATATTGGGCTGATATAGGCCTGCAGAGTGTCTAGTTTTGAAGATACAGACTCTGCTAAGCAAAAGTGAACAGGGCCAAACTGGGCTTATTTCGCTGTGAAAGTGAGATTTAGGCACGGACTTGGAAAACCTTGTCTGAACCCCTCCATCCTTCCTGTAGCTGCTCAGACTCTGCTTCTCTGCCCCCAGCCAAGCTTATAGGCCTGCAGAGTGTCTAGTTTTGAAGATACAGACTCTGCTAAGCAAAAGTGAACAGGGCCAAACTGGGCTTATTTCGCTGTGAAAGTGACATTTAGGCACGGAGTTGGAAAACCTTGTCTGAACCCCTCCATCCTTCCTGTAGCTGCTCAGACTCTGCTTCTCTGCCCCCAGCCAAGCTTATAGGCCTGCAGAGTGTCTAGTTTTGAAGATACAGACTCTGCTAAGCAAAAGTGAACAGGGCCAAACTGGGCTTATTTCGCTGTGAAAGTGACATTTAGGCACGGAGTTGGAAAACCTTGTCTGAACCCCTCCATCCTTCCTGTAGCTGCTCAGACTCTGCTTCTCTGCCCCCAGCCAAGCTTATAGGCCTGCAGAGTGTCTAGTTTTGAAGATACAGACTCTGCTAAGCAAAAGTGAACAGGGCCAAACTGGGCTTATTTCGCTGTGAAAGTGACATTTAGGCACGGAGTTGGAAAACCTTGTCTGAACCCCTCCATCCTTCCTGTAGCTGCTCAGACTCTGCTTCTCTGCCCCCAGCCAAGCTTATAGGCCTGCAGAGTGTCTAGTTTTGAAGATACAGACTCTGCTAAGCAAAAGTGAACAGGGCCAAACTGGGCTTATTTCGCTGTGAAAGTGACATTTAGGCACGGAGTTGGAAAACCTTGTCTGAACCCCTCCATCCTTCCTGTAGCTGCTCAGACTCTGCTTCTCTGCCCCCAGCCAAGCTTATAGGCCTGCAGAGTGTCTAGTTTTGAAGATACAGACTCTGCTAAGCAAAAGTGAACAGGGCCAAACTGGGCTTATTTCGCTGTGAAAGTGACATTTAGGCACGGAGTTGGAAAACCTTGTCTGAACCCCTCCATCCTTCCTGTAGCTGCTCAGACTCTGCTTCTCTGCCCCCAGCCAAGCTTATAGGCCTGCAGAGTGTCTAGTTTTGAAGATACAGACTCTGCTAAGCAAAAGTGAACAGGGCCAAACTGGGCTTATTTCGCTGTGAAAGTGACATTTAGACACGGAGTTGGAAAACCTTGTCTGAACCCCTCCATCCTTCCTGTAGCTGCTCAGACTCTGCTTCTCTGCCCCCAGCCAAGCTTATAGGCCTGCAGAGTGTCTAGTTTTGAAGATACAGACTCTGCTAAGCAAAAGTGAACAGGGCCAAACTGGGCTTATTTCGCTGTGAAAGTGACATTTAGGCACGGAGTTGGAAAACCTTGTCTGAACCCCTCCATCCTTCCTGTAGCTGCTCAGACTCTGCTTCTCTGCCCCCAGCCAAGCTTATAGGCCTGCAGAGTGTCTAGTTTTGAAGATACAGACTCTGCTAAGCAAAAGTGAACAGGGCCAAACTGGGCTTATTTCGCTGTGAAAGTGACATTTAGGCACGGAGTTGGAAAACCTTGTCTGAACCCCTCCATCCTTCCTGTAGCTGCTCAGACTCTGCTTCTCTGCCCCCAGCCAAGCTTATAGGCCTGCAGAGTGTCTAGTTTTGAAGATACAGACTCTGCTAAGCAAAAGTGAACAGGGCCAAACTGGGCTTATTTCGCTGTGAAAGTGACATTTAGGCACGGAGTTGGAAAACCTTGTCTGAACCCCTCCATCCTTCCTGTAGCTGCTCAGACTCTGCTTCTCTGCCCCCAGCCAAGCTTATAGGCCTGCAGAGTGTCTAGTTTTGAAGATACAGACTCTGCTAAGCAAAAGTGAACAGGGCCAAACTGGGCTTATTTCGCTGTGAAAGTGACATTTAGGCACGGAGTTGGAAAACCTTGTCTGAACCCCTCCATCCTTCCTGTAGCTGCTCAGACTCTGCTTCTCTGCCCCCAGCCAAGCTTATAGGCCTGCAGAGTGTCTAGTTTTGAAGATACAGACTCTGCTAAGCAAAAGTGAACAGGGCCAAACTGGGCTTATTTCGCTGTGAAAGTGACATTTAGGCACGGAGTTGGAAAACCTTGTCTGAACCCCTCCATCCTTCCTGTAGCTGCTCAGACTCTGCTTCTCTGCCCCCAGCCAAGCTTATAGGCCTGCAGAGTGTCTAGTTTTGAAGATACAGACTCTGCTAAGCAAAAGTGAACAGGGCCAAACTGGGCTTATTTCGCTGTGAAAGTGACATTTAGGCACGGAGTTGGAAAACCTTGTCTGAACCCCTCCATCCTTCCTGTAGCTGCTCAGACTCTGCTTCTCTGCCCCCAGCCAAGCTTATAGGCCTGCAGAGTGTCTAGTTTTGAAGATACAGACTCTGCTAAGCAAAAGTGAACAGGGCCAAACTGGGCTTATTTCGCTGTGAAAGTGACATTTAGGCACGGAGTTGGAAAACCTTGTCTGAACCCCTCCATCCTTCCTGTAGCTGCTCAGACTCTGCTTCTCTGCCCCCAGCCAAGCTTATAGGCCTGCAGAGTGTCTAGTTTTGAAGATACAGACTCTGCTAAGCAAAAGTGAACAGGGCCAAACTGGGCTTATTTCGCTGTGAAAGTGACATTTAGGCACGGAGTTGGAAAACCTTGTCTGAACCCCTCCATCCTTCCTGTAGCTGCTCAGACTCTGCTTCTCTGCCCCCAGCCAAGCTTATAGGCCTGCAGAGTGTCTAGTTTTGAAGATACAGACTCTGCTAAGCAAAAGTGAACAGGGCCAAACTGGGCTTATTTCGCTGTGAAAGTGACATTTAGGCACGGAGTTGGAAAACCTTGTCTGAACCCCTCCATCCTTCCTGTAGCTGCTCAGACTCTGCTTCTCTGCCCCCAGCCAAGCTTATAGGCCTGCAGAGTGTCTAGTTTTGAAGATACAGACTCTGCTAAGCAAAAGTGAACAGGGCCAAACTGGGCTTATTTCGCTGTGAAAGTGACATTTAGGCACGGAGTTGGAAAACCTTGTCTGAACCCCTCCATCCTTCCTGTAGCTGCTCAGACTCTGCTTCTCTGCCCCCAGCCAAGCTTATAGGCCTGCAGAGTGTCTAGTTTTGAAGATACAGACTCTGCTAAGCAAAAGTGAACAGGGCCAAACTGGGCTTATTTCGCTGTGAAAGTGACATTTAGGCACGGAGTTGGAAAACCTTGTCTGAACCCCTCCATCCTTCCTGTAGCTGCTCAGACTCTGCTTCTCTGCCCCCAGCCAAGCTTATAGGCCTGCAGAGTGTCTAGTTTTGAAGATACAGACTCTGCTAAGCAAAAGTGAACAGGGCCAAACTGGGCTTATTTCGCTGTGAAAGTGACATTTAGGCACGGAGTTGGAAAACCTTGTCTGAACCCCTCCATCCTTCCTGTAGCTGCTCAGACTCTGCTTCTCTGCCCCCAGCCAAGCTTATAGGCCTGCAGAGTGTCTAGTTTTGAAGATACAGACTCTGCTAAGCAAAAGTGAACAGGGCCAAACTGGGCTTATTTCGCTGTGAAAGTGACATTTAGGCACGGAGTTGGAAAACCTTGTCTGAACCCCTCCATCCTTCCTGTAGCTGCTCAGACTCTGCTTCTCTGCCCCCAGCCAAGCTTATAGGCCTGCAGAGTGTCTAGTTTTGAAGATACAGACTCTGCTAAGCAAAAGTGAACAGGGCCAAACTGGGCTTATTTCGCTGTGAAATTTCGATGTCACTTTCACAGCGAAATAAGCCCAGTTTGGCCCTGTTCACTTTTGCTTAGCAGAGTCTGTATCTTCAAAACTAGACACTCTGCAGGCCTATAAGCTTGGCTGGGGGCAGAGAAGCAGAGTCTGAGCAGCTACAGGAAGGATGGAGGGGTTCAGACAAGGTTTTCCAACTCCGTGCCTAAATGTCACTTTCACAGCGAAATAAGCCCAGTTTGGCCCTGTTCACTTTTGCTTAGCAGAGTCTGTATCTTCAAAACTAGACACTCTGCAGGCCTATAAGCTTGGCTGGGGGCAGAGAAGCAGAGTCTGAGCAGCTACAGGAAGGATGGAGGGGTTCAGACAAGGTTTTCCAACTCCGTGCCTAAATGTCACTTTCACAGCGAAATAAGCCCAGTTTGGCCCTGTTCACTTTTGCTTAGCAGAGTCTGTATCTTCAAAACTAGACACTCTGCAGGCCTATAAGCTTGGCTGGGGGCAGAGAAGCAGAGTCTGAGCAGCTACAGGAAGGATGGAGGGGTTCAGACAAGGTTTTCCAACTCCGTGCCTAAATGTCACTTTCACAGCGAAATAAGCCCAGTTTGGCCCTGTTCACTTTTGCTTAGCAGAGTCTGTATCTTCAAAACTAGACACTCTGCAGGCCTATAAGCTTGGCTGGGGGCAGAGAAGCAGAGTCTGAGCAGCTACAGGAAGGATGGAGGGGTTCAGACAAGGTTTTCCAACTCCGTGCCTAAATGTCACTTTCACAGCGAAATAAGCCCAGTTTGGCCCTGTTCACTTTTGCTTAGCAGAGTCTGTATCTTCAAAACTAGACACTCTGCAGGCCTATAAGCTTGGCTGGGGGCAGAGAAGCAGAGTCTGAGCAGCTACAGGAAGGATGGAGGGGTTCAGACAAGGTTTTCCAACTCCGTGCCTAAATGTCACTTTCACAGCGAAATAAGCCCAGTTTGGCCCTGTTCACTTTTGCTTAGCAGAGTCTGTATCTTCAAAACTAGACACTCTGCAGGCCTATAAGCTTGGCTGGGGGCAGAGAAGCAGAGTCTGAGCAGCTACAGGAAGGATGGAGGGGTTCAGACAAGGTTTTCCAACTCCGTGCCTAAATGTCACTTTCACAGCGAAATAAGCCCAGTTTGGCCCTGTTCACTTTTGCTTAGCAGAGTCTGTATCTTCAAAACTAGACACTCTGCAGGCCTATAAGCTTGGCTGGGGGCAGAGAAGCAGAGTCTGAGCAGCTACAGGAAGGATGGAGGGGTTCAGACAAGGTTTTCCAACTCCGTGCCTAAATGTCACTTTCACAGCGAAATAAGCCCAGTTTGGCCCTGTTCACTTTTGCTTAGCAGAGTCTGTATCTTCAAAACTAGACACTCTGCAGGCCTATAAGCTTGGCTGGGGGCAGAGAAGCAGAGTCTGAGCAGCTACAGGAAGGATGGAGGGGTTCAGACAAGGTTTTCCAACTCCGTGCCTAAATGTCACTTTCACAGCGAAATAAGCCCAGTTTGGCCCTGTTCACTTTTGCTTAGCAGAGTCTGTATCTTCAAAACTAGACACTCTGCAGGCCTATAAGCTTGGCTGGGGGCAGAGAAGCAGAGTCTGAGCAGCTACAGGAAGGATGGAGGGGTTCAGACAAGGTTTTCCAACTCCGTGCCTAAATGTCACTTTCACAGCGAAATAAGCCCAGTTTGGCCCTGTTCACTTTTGCTTAGCAGAGTCTGTATCTTCAAAACTAGACACTCTGCAGGCCTATAAGCTTGGCTGGGGGCAGAGAAGCAGAGTCTGAGCAGCTACAGGAAGGATGGAGGGGTTCAGACAAGGTTTTCCAACTCCGTGCCTAAATGTCACTTTCACAGCGAAATAAGCCCAGTTTGGCCCTGTTCACTTTTGCTTAGCAGAGTCTGTATCTTCAAAACTAGACACTCTGCAGGCCTATAAGCTTGGCTGGGGGCAGAGAAGCAGAGTCTGAGCAGCTACAGGAAGGATGGAGGGGTTCAGACAAGGTTTTCCAAGTCCGTGCCTAAATCTCACTTTCACAGCGAAATAAGCCCAGTTTGGCCCTGTTCACTTTTGCTTAGCAGAGTCTGTATCTTCAAAACTAGACACTCTGCAGGCCTATATCAGCCCAATATCAATATCAGCCCAATATCAATATCAGCCCAATATCAGCATCAGCCCAATATCAGCATCAGCCCAATATCAGCATCAGCCCAATATCAGCATCAGCCCAATATCAGCATCAGCCCAATATCAGCATCAGCCCAATATCAGCATCAGCCCAATATCAGCATCAGCCCAATATCAGCATCAGCCCAATATCAGCATCAGCCCAATATCAGCATCAGCCCAATATCAGCATCAGCCCAATATCAGCATCAGCCCAATATCAGCATCAGCCCAATATCAGCATCAGCCCAATATCAGCATCAGCCCAATATCAGCATCAGCCCAATATCAGCATCAGCCCAATATCAGCATCAGCCCAATATCAGCATCAGCCCAATATCAGCATCAGCCCAATATCAGCATCAGCCCAATATCAGCATCAGCCCAATATCAGCATCAGCCCAATATCAGCATCAGCCCAATATCAGCATCAGCCCAATATCAGCATCAGCCCAATATCAGCATCAGCCCAATATCAGCATCAGCCCAATATCAGCATCAGCCCAATATCAGCATCAGCCCAATATCAGCATCAGCCCAATATCAGCATCAGCCCAATATCAGCATCAGCCCAATATCAGCATCAGCCCAATATCAGCATCAGCCCAATATCAGCATCAGCCCAATATCAGCATCAGCCCAATATCAGCATCAGCCCAATATCAGCATCAGCCCAATATCAGCATCAGCCCAATATCAGCATCAGCCCAATATCAGCATCAGCCCAATATCAGCATCAGCCCAATATCAGCATCAGCCCAATATCAGCATCAGCCCAATATCAGCATCAGCCCAATATCAGCATCAGCCCAATATCAGCATCAGCCCAATATCAGCATCAGCCCAATATCAGCATCAGCCCAATATCAGCATCAGCCCAATATCAGCATCAGCCCAATATCAGCATCAGCCCAATATCAGCATCAGCCCAATATCAGCATCAGCCCAATATCAGCATCAGCCCAATATCAGCATCAGCCCAATATCAGCATCAGCCCAATATCAGCATCAGCCCAATATCAGCATCAGCCCAATATCAGCATCAGCCCAATATCAGCATCAGCCCAATATCAGCATCAGCCCAATATCAGCATCAGCCCAATATCAGCATCAGCCCAATATCAGCATCAGCCCAATATCAGCATCAGCCCAATATCAGCATCAGCCCAATATCAGCATCAGCCCAATATCAGCATCAGCCCAATATCAGCATCAGCCCAATATCAGCATCAGCCCAATATCAGCATCAGCCCAATATCAGCATCAGCCCAATATCAGCATCAGCCCAATATCAGCATCAGCCCAATATCAGCATCAGCCCAATATCAGCATCAGCCCAATATCAGCATCAGCCCAATATCAGCATCAGCCCAATATCAGCATCAGCTGATATTATATCATATTGGGCTGCTTCTCTGCCCCCAGCCAAGCTTATAGGCCTGCAGAGTGTCTAGGGCTGATGCTGATATTGGGCTGATGCTGATATTGGGCTGATGCTGATATTGGGCTGATGCTGATATTGGGCTGATGCTGATATTGGGCTGATGCTGATATTGGGCTGATGCTGATATTGGGCTGATGCTGATATTGGGCTGATGCTGATATTGGGCTGATGCTGATATTGGGCTGATGCTGATATTGGGCTGATGCTGATATTGGGCTGATGCTGATATTGGGCCGATGCTGATATTGGGCCGATGCTGATATTGGGCTGATGCTGATATTGGGCCGATGCTGATATTGGGCCGATGCTGATATTGGGCCGATGCTGATATTGGGCCGATGCTGATATTGGGCCGATGCTGATATTGGGCCGATGCTGATATTGGGCCGATGCTGATATTGGGCCGATGCTGATATTGGGCCGATGCTGATATTGGGCTGATGCTGATATTGGGCCGATGCTGATATTGGGCTGATGCTGATATTGGGCTGATGCTGATATTGGGCTGATGCTGATATTGGGCTGATGCTGATATTGGGCTGATGCTGATATTGGGCTGATGCTGATATTGGGCTGATGCTGATATTGGGCTGATGCTGATATTGGGCTGATGCTGATATTGGGCTGATGCTGATATTGGGCTGATGCTGATATTGGGCTGATGCTGATATTGGGCTGATGCTGATATTGGGCTGATGCTGATATTGGGCTGATGCTGATATTGGGCTGATGCTGATATTGGGCTGATGCTGATATTGGGCTGATGCTGATATTGGGCTGATGCTGATATTGGGCTGATGCTGATATTGGGCTGATGCTGATATTGGGCTGATGCTGATATTGGGCTGATGCTGATATTGGGCTGATGCTGATATTGGGCTGATGCTGATATTGGGCTGATGCTGATATTGGGCTGATGCTGATATTGGGCTGATGCTGATATTGGGCTGATGCTGATATTGGGCTGATGCTGATATTGGGCTGATGCTGATATTGGGCTGATGCTGATATTGGGCTGATGCTGATATTGGGCTGATGCTGATATTGGGCTGATGCTGATATTGGGCTGATGCTGATATTGGGCTGATGCTGATATTGGGCTGATGCTGATATTGGGCTGATGCTGATATTGGGCTGATGCTGATATTGGGCTGATGCTGATATTGGGCTGATGCTGATATTGGGCTGATGCTGATATTGGGCTGATGCTGATATTGGGCTGATGCTGATATTGGGCTGATGCTGATATTGGGCTGATGCTGATATTGGGCTGATGCTGATATTGGGCTGATGCTGATATTGGGCTGATGCTGATATTGGGCTGATGCTGATATTGGGCTGATGCTGATATTGGGCTGATGCTGATATTGGGCTGATGCTGATATTGGGCTGATGCTGATATTGGGCTGATGCTGATATTGGGCTGATGCTGATATTGGGCTGATGCTGATATTGGGCTGATGCTGATATTGGGCTGATGCTGATATTGGGCTGATGCTGATATTGGGCTGATGCTGATATTGGGCTGATGCTGATATTGGGCTGATGCTGATATTGGGCTGATGCTGATATTGGGCTGATGCTGATATTGGGCTGATATTGATATTGGGCTGATATAGGCCTGCAGAGTGTCTAGTTTTGAAGATACAGACTCTGCTAAGCAAAAGTGAACAGGGCCAAACTGGGCTTATTTCGCTGTGAAAGTGAGATTTAGGCACGGACTTGGAAAACCTTGTCTGAACCCCTCCATCCTTCCTGTAGCTGCTCAGACTCTGCTTCTCTGCCCCCAGCCAAGCTTATAGGCCTGCAGAGTGTCTAGTTTTGAAGATACAGACTCTGCTAAGCAAAAGTGAACAGGGCCAAACTGGGCTTATTTCGCTGTGAAAGTGACATTTAGGCACGGAGTTGGAAAACCTTGTCTGAACCCCTCCATCCTTCCTGTAGCTGCTCAGACTCTGCTTCTCTGCCCCCAGCCAAGCTTATAGGCCTGCAGAGTGTCTAGTTTTGAAGATACAGACTCTGCTAAGCAAAAGTGAACAGGGCCAAACTGGGCTTATTTCGCTGTGAAAGTGACATTTAGGCACGGAGTTGGAAAACCTTGTCTGAACCCCTCCATCCTTCCTGTAGCTGCTCAGACTCTGCTTCTCTGCCCCCAGCCAAGCTTATAGGCCTGCAGAGTGTCTAGTTTTGAAGATACAGACTCTGCTAAGCAAAAGTGAACAGGGCCAAACTGGGCTTATTTCGCTGTGAAAGTGACATTTAGGCACGGAGTTGGAAAACCTTGTCTGAACCCCTCCATCCTTCCTGTAGCTGCTCAGACTCTGCTTCTCTGCCCCCAGCCAAGCTTATAGGCCTGCAGAGTGTCTAGTTTTGAAGATACAGACTCTGCTAAGCAAAAGTGAACAGGGCCAAACTGGGCTTATTTCGCTGTGAAAGTGACATTTAGGCACGGAGTTGGAAAACCTTGTCTGAACCCCTCCATCCTTCCTGTAGCTGCTCAGACTCTGCTTCTCTGCCCCCAGCCAAGCTTATAGGCCTGCAGAGTGTCTAGTTTTGAAGATACAGACTCTGCTAAGCAAAAGTGAACAGGGCCAAACTGGGCTTATTTCGCTGTGAAAGTGACATTTAGGCACGGAGTTGGAAAACCTTGTCTGAACCCCTCCATCCTTCCTGTAGCTGCTCAGACTCTGCTTCTCTGCCCCCAGCCAAGCTTATAGGCCTGCAGAGTGTCTAGTTTTGAAGATACAGACTCTGCTAAGCAAAAGTGAACAGGGCCAAACTGGGCTTATTTCGCTGTGAAAGTGACATTTAGGCACGGAGTTGGAAAACCTTGTCTGAACCCCTCCATCCTTCCTGTAGCTGCTCAGACTCTGCTTCTCTGCCCCCAGCCAAGCTTATAGGCCTGCAGAGTGTCTAGTTTTGAAGATACAGACTCTGCTAAGCAAAAGTGAACAGGGCCAAACTGGGCTTATTTCGCTGTGAAAGTGACATTTAGGCACGGAGTTGGAAAACCTTGTCTGAACCCCTCCATCCTTCCTGTAGCTGCTCAGACTCTGCTTCTCTGCCCCCAGCCAAGCTTATAGGCCTGCAGAGTGTCTAGTTTTGAAGATACAGACTCTGCTAAGCAAAAGTGAACAGGGCCAAACTGGGCTTATTTCGCTGTGAAAGTGACATTTAGGCACGGAGTTGGAAAACCTTGTCTGAACCCCTCCATCCTTCCTGTAGCTGCTCAGACTCTGCTTCTCTGCCCCCAGCCAAGCTTATAGGCCTGCAGAGTGTCTAGTTTTGAAGATACAGACTCTGCTAAGCAAAAGTGAACAGGGCCAAACTGGGCTTATTTCGCTGTGAAAGTGACATTTAGGCACGGAGTTGGAAAACCTTGTCTGAACCCCTCCATCCTTCCTGTAGCTGCTCAGACTCTGCTTCTCTGCCCCCAGCCAAGCTTATAGGCCTGCAGAGTGTCTAGTTTTGAAGATACAGACTCTGCTAAGCAAAAGTGAACAGGGCCAAACTGGGCTTATTTCGCTGTGAAAGTGACATTTAGGCACGGAGTTGGAAAACCTTGTCTGAACCCCTCCATCCTTCCTGTAGCTGCTCAGACTCTGCTTCTCTGCCCCCAGCCAAGCTTATAGGCCTGCAGAGTGTCTAGTTTTGAAGATACAGACTCTGCTAAGCAAAAGTGAACAGGGCCAAACTGGGCTTATTTCGCTGTGAAAGTGACATTTAGGCACGGAGTTGGAAAACCTTGTCTGAACCCCTCCATCCTTCCTGTAGCTGCTCAGACTCTGCTTCTCTGCCCCCAGCCAAGCTTATAGGCCTGCAGAGTGTCTAGTTTTGAAGATACAGACTCTGCTAAGCAAAAGTGAACAGGGCCAAACTGGGCTTATTTCGCTGTGAAAGTGACATTTAGGCACGGAGTTGGAAAACCTTGTCTGAACCCCTCCATCCTTCCTGTAGCTGCTCAGACTCTGCTTCTCTGCCCCCAGCCAAGCTTATAGGCCTGCAGAGTGTCTAGTTTTGAAGATACAGACTCTGCTAAGCAAAAGTGAACAGGGCCAAACTGGGCTTATTTCGCTGTGAAAGTGACATTTAGGCACGGAGTTGGAAAACCTTGTCTGAACCCCTCCATCCTTCCTGTAGCTGCTCAGACTCTGCTTCTCTGCCCCCAGCCAAGCTTATAGGCCTGCAGAGTGTCTAGTTTTGAAGATACAGACTCTGCTAAGCAAAAGTGAACAGGGCCAAACTGGGCTTATTTCGCTGTGAAAGTGACATTTAGGCACGGAGTTGGAAAACCTTGTCTGAACCCCTCCATCCTTCCTGTAGCTGCTCAGACTCTGCTTCTCTGCCCCCAGCCAAGCTTATAGGCCTGCAGAGTGTCTAGTTTTGAAGATACAGACTCTGCTAAGCAAAAGTGAACAGGGCCAAACTGGGCTTATTTCGCTGTGAAAGTGACATTTAGGCACGGAGTTGGAAAACCTTGTCTGAACCCCTCCATCCTTCCTGTAGCTGCTCAGACTCTGCTTCTCTGCCCCCAGCCAAGCTTATGCAGAGTGTCTAGTTTTGAAGATACAGACTCTGCTAAGCAAAAGTGAACAGGGCCAAACTGGGCTTATTTCGCTGTGAAAGTGACATTTAGGCACGGAGTTGGAAAACCTTGTCTGAACCCCTCCATCCTTCCTGTAGCTGCTCAGACTCTGCTTGTCTGCCCCCAGCCAAGCTTATAGGCCTGCAGAGTGTCTAGTTTTGAAGATACAGACTCTGCTAAGCAAAAGTGAACAGGGCCAAACTGGGCTTATTTCGCTGTGAAAGTGACATTTAGGCACGGAGTTGGAAAACCTTGTCTGAACCCCTCCATCCTTCCTGTAGCTGCTCAGACTCTGCTTCTCTGCCCCCAGCCAAGCTTATAGGCCTGCAGAGTGTCTAGTTTTGAAGATACAGACTCTGCTAAGCAAAAGTGAACAGGGCCAAACTGGGCTTATTTCGCTGTGAAAGTGACATTTAGGCACGGAGTTGGAAAACCTTGTCTGAACCCCTCCATCCTTCCTGTAGCTGCTCAGACTCTGCTTCTCTGCCCCCAGCCAAGCTTATAGGCCTGCAGAGTGTCTAGTTTTGAAGATACAGACTCTGCTAAGCAAAAGTGAACAGGGCCAAACTGGGCTTATTTCGCTGTGAAAGTGACATTTAGGCACGGAGTTGGAAAACCTTGTCTGAACCCCTCCATCCTTCCTGTAGCTGCTCAGACTCTGCTTCTCTGCCCCCAGCCAAGCTTATAGGCCTGCAGAGTGTCTAGTTTTGAAGATACAGACTCTGCTAAGCAAAAGTGAACAGGGCCAAACTGGGCTTATTTCGCTGTGAAAGTGACATTTAGGCACGGAGTTGGAAAACCTTGTCTGAACCCCTCCATCCTTCCTGTAGCTGCTCAGACTCTGCTTCTCTGCCCCCAGCCAAGCTTATAGGCCTGCAGAGTGTCTAGTTTTGAAGATACAGACTCTGCTAAGCAAAAGTGAACAGGGCCAAACTGGGCTTATTTCGCTGTGAAATTTCGATGTCACTTTCACAGCGAAATAAGCCCAGTTTGGCCCTGTTCACTTTTGCTTAGCAGAGTCTGTATCTTCAAAACTAGACACTCTGCAGGCATATAAGCTTGGCTGGGGGCAGAGAAGCAGAGTCTGAGCAGCTACAGGAAGGATGGAGGGGTTCAGACAAGGTTTTCCAACTCCGTGCCTAAATGTCACTTTCACAGCGAAATAAGCCCAGTTTGGCCCTGTTCACTTTTGCTTAGCAGAGTCTGTATCTTCAAAACTAGACACTCTGCAGGCCTATAAGCTTGGCTGGGGGCAGAGAAGCAGAGTCTGAGCAGCTACAGGAAGGATGGAGGGGTTCAGACAAGGTTTTCCAACTCCGTGCCTAAATGTCACTTTCACAGCGAAATAAGCCCAGTTTGGCCCTGTTCACTTTTGCTTAGCAGAGTCTGTATCTTCAAAACTAGACACTCTGCAGGCCTATAAGCTTGGCTGGGGGCAGAGAAGCAGAGTCTGAGCAGCTACAGGAAGGATGGAGGGGTTCAGACAAGGTTTTCCAACTCCGTGCCTAAATGTCACTTTCACAGCGAAATAAACCCAGTTTGGCCCTGTTCACTTTTGCTTAGCAGAGTCTGTATCTTCAAAACTAGACACTCTGCAGGCCTATAAGCTTGGCTGGGGGCAGAGAAGCAGAGTCTGAGCAGCTACAGGAAGGATGGAGGGGTTCAGACAAGGTTTTCCAACTCCGTGCCTAAATGTCACTTTCACAGCGAAATAAGCCCAGTTTGGCCCTGTTCACTTTTGCTTAGCAGAGTCTGTATCTTCAAAACTAGACACTCTGCAGGCCTATAAGCTTGGCTGGGGGCAGAGAAGCAGAGTCTGAGCAGCTACAGGAAGGATGGAGGGGTTCAGACAAGGTTTTCCAACTCCGTGCCTAAATGTCACTTTCACAGCGAAATAAGCCCAGTTTGGCCCTGTTCACTTTTGCTTAGCAGAGTCTGTATCTTCAAAACTAGACACTCTGCAGGCCTATAAGCTTGGCTGGGGGCAGAGAAGCAGAGTCTGAGCAGCTACAGGAAGGATGGAGGGGTTCAGACAAGGTTTTCCAACTCCGTGCCTAAATGTCACTTTCACAGCGAAATAAGCCCAGTTTGGCCCTGTTCACTTTTGCTTAGCAGAGTCTGTATCTTCAAAACTAGACACTCTGCAGGCCTATAAGCTTGGCTGGGGGCAGAGAAGCAGAGTCTGAGCAGCTACAGGAAGGATGGAGGGGTTCAGACAAGGTTTTCCAACTCCGTGCCTAAATGTCACTTTCACAGCGAAATAAGCCCAGTTTGGCCCTGTTCACTTTTGCTTAGCAGAGTCTGTATCTTCAAAACTAGACACTCTGCAGGCCTATAAGCTTGGCTGGGGGCAGAGAAGCAGAGTCTGAGCAGCTACAGGAAGGATGGAGGGGTTCAGACAAGGTTTTCCAACTCCGTGCCTAAATGTCACTTTCACAGCGAAATAAGCCCAGTTTGGCCCTGTTCACTTTTGCTTAGCAGAGTCTGTATCTTCAAAACTAGACACTCTGCAGGCCTATAAGCTTGGCTGGGGGCAGAGAAGCAGAGTCTGAGCAGCTACAGGAAGGATGGAGGGGTTCAGACAAGGTTTTCCAACTCCGTGCCTAAATGTCACTTTCACAGCGAAATAAGCCCAGTTTGGCCCTGTTCACTTTTGCTTAGCAGAGTCTGTATCTTCAAAACTAGACACTCTGCAGGCCTATAAGCTTGGCTGGGGGCAGAGAAGCAGAGTCTGAGCAGCTACAGGAAGGATGGAGGGGTTCAGACAAGGTTTTCCAACTCCGTGCCTAAATGTCACTTTCACAGCGAAATAAGCCCAGTTTGGCCCTGTTCACTTTTGCTTAGCAGAGTCTGTATCTTCAAAACTAGACACTCTGCAGGCCTATAAGCTTGGCTGGGGGCAGAGAAGCAGAGTCTGAGCAGCTACAGGAAGGATGGAGGGGTTCAGACAAGGTTTTCCAACTCCGTGCCTAAATGTCACTTTCACAGCGAAATAAGCCCAGTTTGGCCCTGTTCACTTTTGCTTAGCAGAGTCTGTATCTTCAAAACTAGACACTCTGCAGGCCTATAAGCTTGGCTGGGGGCAGAGAAGCAGAGTCTGAGCAGCTACAGGAAGGATGGAGGGGTTCAGACAAGGTTTTCCAACTCCGTGCCTAAATGTCACTTTCACAGCGAAATAAGCCCAGTTTGGCCCTGTTCACTTTTGCTTAGCAGAGTCTGTATCTTCAAAACTAGACACTCTGCAGGCCTATAAGCTTGGCTGGGGGCAGAGAAGCAGAGTCTGAGCAGCTACAGGAAGGATGGAGGGGTTCAGACAAGGTTTTCCAAGTCCGTGCCTAAATCTCACTTTCACAGCGAAATAAGCCCAGTTTGGCCCTGTTCACTTTTGCTTAGCAGAGTCTGTATCTTCAAAACTAGACACTCTGCAGGCCTATATCAGCCCAATATCAATATCAGCCCAATATCAACATCAGCCCAATATCAGCATCAGCCCAATATCAGCATCAGCCCAATATCAGCATCAGCCCAATATCAGCATCAGCCCAATATCAGCATCAGCCCAATATCAGCATCAGCCCAATATCAGCATCAGCCCAATATCAGCATCAGCCCAATATCAGCATCAGCCCAATATCAGCATCAGCCCAATATCAGCATCAGCCCAATATCAGCATCAGCCCAATATCAGCATCAGCCCAATATCAGCATCAGCCCAATATCAGCATCAGCCCAATATCAGCATCAGCCCAATATCAGCATCAGCCCAATATCAGCATCAGCCCAATATCAGCATCAGCCCAATATCAGCATCAGCCCAATATCAGCATCAGCCCAATATCAGCATCAGCCCAATATCAGCATCAGCCCAATATCAGCATCAGCCCAATATCAGCATCAGCCCAATATCAGCATCAGCCCAATATCAGCATCAGCCCAATATCAGCATCAGCCCAATATCAGCATCAGCCCAATATCAGCATCAGCCCAATATCAGCATCAGCCCAATATCAGCATCAGCCCAATATCAGCATCAGCCCAATATCAGCATCAGCCCAATATCAGCATCAGCCCAATATCAGCATCAGCCCAATATCAGCATCAGCCCAATATCAGCATCAGCCCAATATCAGCATCAGCCCAATATCAGCATCAGCCCAATATCAGCATCAGCCCAATATCAGCATCAGCCCAATATCAGCATCAGCCCAATATCAGCATCAGCCCAATATCAGCATCAGCCCAATATCAGCATCAGCCCAATATCAGCATCAGCCCAATATCAGCATCAGCCCAATATCAGCATCAGCCCAATATCAGCATCAGCCCAATATCAGCATCAGCCCAATATCAGCATCAGCCCAATATCAGCATCAGCCCAATATCAGCATCAGCCCAATATCAGCATCAGCCCAATATCAGCATCAGCCCAATATCAGCATCAGCCCAATATCAGCATCAGCCCAATATCAGCATCAGCCCAATATCAGCATCAGCCCAATATCAGCATCAGCCCAATATCAGCATCAGCCCAATATCAGCATCAGCCCAATATCAGCATCAGCCCAATATCAGCATCAGCCCTAGACACTCTGCAGGCCTATAAGCTTGGCTGGGGGCAGAGAAGCAGCCCAATATGATATAATATCAGCTGATGCTGATATTGGGCTGATGCTGATATTGGGCTGATGCTGATATTGGGCTGATGCTGATATTGGGCTGATGCTGATATTGGGCTGATGCTGATATTGGGCTGATGCTGATATTGGGCTGATGCTGATATTGGGCTGATGCTGATATTGGGCTGATGCTGATATTGGGCTGATGCTGATATTGGGCTGATGCTGATATTGGGCTGATGCTGATATTGGGCTGATGCTGATATTGGGCTGATGCTGATATTGGGCTGATGCTGATATTGGGCTGATGCTGATATTGGGCTGATGCTGATATTGGGCTGATGCTGATATTGGGCTGATGCTGATATTGGGCTGATGCTGATATTGGGCTGATGCTGATATTGGGCTGATGCTGATATTGGGCTGATGCTGATATTGGGCTGATGCTGATATTGGGCTGATGCTGATATTGGGCTGATGCTGATATTGGGCTGATGCTGATATTGGGCTGATGCTGATATTGGGCTGATGCTGATATTGGGCTGATGCTGATATTGGGCTGATGCTGATATTGGGCTGATGCTGATATTGGGCTGATGCTGATATTGGGCTGATGCTGATATTGGGCTGATGCTGATATTGGGCTGATGCTGATATTGGGCTGATGCTGATATTGGGCTGATGCTGATATTGGGCTGATGCTGATATTGGGCTGATGCTGATATTGGGCTGATGCTGATATTGGGCTGATGCTGATATTGGGCTGATGCTGATATTGGGCTGATGCTGATATTGGGCTGATGCTGATATTGGGCTGATGCTGATATTGGGCTGATGCTGATATTGGGCTGATGCTGATATTGGGCTGATGCTGATATTGGGCTGATGCTGATATTGGGCTGATGCTGATATTGGGCTGATGCTGATATTGGGCTGATGCTGATATTGGGCTGATGCTGATATTGGGCTGATGCTGATATTGGGCTGATGCTGATATTGGGCTGATGCTGATATTGGGCTGATATTGATATTGGGCTGATATTGATATTGGGCTGATATAGGCCTGCAGAGTGTCTAGTTTTGAAGATACAGACTCTGCTAAGCAAAAGTGAACAGGGCCAAACTGGGCTTATTTCGCTGTGAAAGTGAGATTTAGGCACGGACTTGGAAAACCTTGTCTGAACCCCTCCATCCTTCCTGTAGCTGCTCAGACTCTGCTTCTCTGCCCCCAGCCAAGCTTATAGGCCTGCAGAGTGTCTAGTTTTGAAGATACAGACTCTGCTAAGCAAAAGTGAACAGGGCCAAACTGGGCTTATTTCGCTGTGAAAGTGACATTTAGGCACGGAGTTGGAAAACCTTGTCTGAACCCCTCCATCCTTCCTGTAGCTGCTCAGACTCTGCTTCTCTGCCCCCAGCCAAGCTTATAGGCCTGCAGAGTGTCTAGTTTTGAAGATACAGACTCTGCTAAGCAAAAGTGAACAGGGCCAAACTGGGCTTATTTCGCTGTGAAAGTGACATTTAGGCACGGAGTTGGAAAACCTTGTCTGAACCCCTCCATCCTTCCTGTAGCTGCTCAGACTCTGCTTCTCTGCCCCCAGCCAAGCTTATAGGCCTGCAGAGTGTCTAGTTTTGAAGATACAGACTCTGCTAAGCAAAAGTGAACAGGGCCAAACTGGGCTTATTTCGCTGTGAAAGTGACATTTAGGCACGGAGTTGGAAAACCTTGTCTGAACCCCTCCATCCTTCCTGTAGCTGCTCAGACTCTGCTTCTCTGCCCCCAGCCAAGCTTATAGGCCTGCAGAGTGTCTAGTTTTGAAGATACAGACTCTGCTAAGCAAAAGTGAACAGGGCCAAACTGGGCTTATTTCGCTGTGAAAGTGACATTTAGGCACGGAGTTGGAAAACCTTGTCTGAACCCCTCCATCCTTCCTGTAGCTGCTCAGACTCTGCTTCTCTGCCCCCAGCCAAGCTTATAGGCCTGCAGAGTGTCTAGTTTTGAAGATACAGACTCTGCTAAGCAAAAGTGAACAGGGCCAAACTGGGCTTATTTCGCTGTGAAAGTGACATTTAGGCACGGAGTTGGAAAACCTTGTCTGAACCCCTCCATCCTTCCTGTAGCTGCTCAGACTCTGCTTCTCTGCCCCCAGCCAAGCTTATAGGCCTGCAGAGTGTCTAGTTTTGAAGATACAGACTCTGCTAAGCAAAAGTGAACAGGGCCAAACTGGGCTTATTTCGCTGTGAAAGTGACATTTAGGCACGGAGTTGGAAAACCTTGTCTGAACCCCTCCATCCTTCCTGTAGCTGCTCAGACTCTGCTTCTCTGCCCCCAGCCAAGCTTATAGGCCTGCAGAGTGTCTAGTTTTGAAGATACAGACTCTGCTAAGCAAAAGTGAACAGGGCCAAACTGGGCTTATTTCGCTGTGAAAGTGACATTTAGGCACGGAGTTGGAAAACCTTGTCTGAACCCCTCCATCCTTCCTGTAGCTGCTCAGACTCTGCTTCTCTGCCCCCAGCCAAGCTTATAGGCCTGCAGAGTGTCTAGTTTTGAAGATACAGACTCTGCTAAGCAAAAGTGAACAGGGCCAAACTGGGCTTATTTCGCTGTGAAAGTGACATTTAGGCACGGAGTTGGAAAACCTTGTCTGAACCCCTCCATCCTTCCTGTAGCTGCTCAGACTCTGCTTCTCTGCCCCCAGCCAAGCTTATAGGCCTGCAGAGTGTCTAGTTTTGAAGATACAGACTCTGCTAAGCAAAAGTGAACAGGGCCAAACTGGGCTTATTTCGCTGTGAAAGTGACATTTAGGCACGGAGTTGGAAAACCTTGTCTGAACCCCTCCATCCTTCCTGTAGCTGCTCAGACTCTGCTTCTCTGCCCCCAGCCAAGCTTATAGGCCTGCAGAGTGTCTAGTTTTGAAGATACAGACTCTGCTAAGCAAAAGTGAACAGGGCCAAACTGGGCTTATTTCGCTGTGAAAGTGACATTTAGGCACGGAGTTGGAAAACCTTGTCTGAACCCCTCCATCCTTCCTGTAGCTGCTCAGACTCTGCTTCTCTGCCCCCAGCCAAGCTTATAGGCCTGCAGAGTGTCTAGTTTTGAAGATACAGACTCTGCTAAGCAAAAGTGAACAGGGCCAAACTGGGCTTATTTCGCTGTGAAAGTGACATTTAGGCACGGAGTTGGAAAACCTTGTCTGAACCCCTCCATCCTTCCTGTAGCTGCTCAGACTCTGCTTCTCTGCCCCCAGCCAAGCTTATAGGCCTGCAGAGTGTCTAGTTTTGAAGATACAGACTCTGCTAAGCAAAAGTGAACAGGGCCAAACTGGGCTTATTTCGCTGTGAAAGTGACATTTAGGCACGGAGTTGGAAAACCTTGTCTGAACCCCTCCATCCTTCCTGTAGCTGCTCAGACTCTGCTTCTCTGCCCCCAGCCAAGCTTATAGGCCTGCAGAGTGTCTAGTTTTGAAGATACAGACTCTGCTAAGCAAAAGTGAACAGGGCCAAACTGGGCTTATTTCGCTGTGAAAGTGACATCGAAATTTCACAGCGAAATAAGCCCAGTTTGGCCCTGTTCACTTTTGCTTAGCAGAGTCTGTATCTTCAAAACTAGACACTCTGCAGGCCTATAAGCTTGGCTGGGGGCAGAGAAGCAGAGTCTGAGCAGCTACAGGAAGGATGGAGGGGTTCAGACAAGGTTTTCCAACTCCGTGCCTAAATGTCACTTTCACAGCGAAATAAGCCCAGTTTGGCCCTGTTCACTTTTGCTTAGCAGAGTCTGTATCTTCAAAACTAGACACTCTGCAGGCCTATAAGCTTGGCTGGGGGCAGAGAAGCAGAGTCTGAGCAGCTACAGGAAGGATGGAGGGGTTCAGACAAGGTTTTCCAACTCCGTGCCTAAATGTCACTTTCACAGCGAAATAAGCCCAGTTTGGCCCTGTTCACTTTTGCTTAGCAGAGTCTGTATCTTCAAAACTAGACACTCTGCAGGCCTATAAGCTTGGCTGGGGGCAGAGAAGCAGAGTCTGAGCAGCTACAGGAAGGATGGAGGGGTTCAGACAAGGTTTTCCAACTCCGTGCCTAAATGTCACTTTCACAGCGAAATAAGCCCAGTTTGGCCCTGTTCACTTTTGCTTAGCAGAGTCTGTATCTTCAAAACTAGACACTCTGCAGGCCTATAAGCTTGGCTGGGGGCAGAGAAGCAGAGTCTGAGCAGCTACAGGAAGGATGGAGGGGTTCAGACAAGGTTTTCCAACTCCGTGCCTAAATGTCACTTTCACAGCGAAATAAGCCCAGTTTGGCCCTGTTCACTTTTGCTTAGCAGAGTCTGTATCTTCAAAACTAGACACTCTGCAGGCCTATAAGCTTGGCTGGGGGCAGAGAAGCAGAGTCTGAGCAGCTACAGGAAGGATGGAGGGGTTCAGACAAGGTTTTCCAACTCCGTGCCTAAATGTCACTTTCACAGCGAAATAAGCCCAGTTTGGCCCTGTTCACTTTTGCTTAGCAGAGTCTGTATCTTCAAAACTAGACACTCTGCAGGCCTATAAGCTTGGCTGGGGGCAGAGAAGCAGAGTCTGAGCAGCTACAGGAAGGATGGAGGGGTTCAGACAAGGTTTTCCAACTCCGTGCCTAAATGTCACTTTCACAGCGAAATAAGCCCAGTTTGGCCCTGTTCACTTTTGCTTAGCAGAGTCTGTATCTTCAAAACTAGACACTCTGCAGGCCTATAAGCTTGGCTGGGGGCAGAGAAGCAGAGTCTGAGCAGCTACAGGAAGGATGGAGGGGTTCAGACAAGGTTTTCCAACTCCGTGCCTAAATGTCACTTTCACAGCGAAATAAGCCCAGTTTGGCCCTGTTCACTTTTGCTTAGCAGAGTCTGTATCTTCAAAACTAGACACTCTGCAGGCCTATAAGCTTGGCTGGGGGCAGAGAAGCAGAGTCTGAGTAGCTACAGGAAGGATGGAGGGGTTCAGACAAGGTTTTCCAACTCCGTGCCTAAATGTCACTTTCACAGCGAAATAAGCCCAGTTTGGCCCTGTTCACTTTTGCTTAGCAGAGTCTGTATCTTCAAAACTAGACACTCTGCAGGCCTATAAGCTTGGCTGGGGGCAGAGAAGCAGAGTCTGAGCAGCTACAGGAAGGATGGAGGGGTTCAGACAAGGTTTTCCAACTCCGTGCCTAAATGTCACTTTCACAGCGAAATAAGCCCAGTTTGGCCCTGTTCACTTTTGCTTAGCAGAGTCTGTATCTTCAAAACTAGACACTCTGCAGGCCTATAAGCTTGGCTGGGGGCAGAGAAGCAGAGTCTGAGCAGCTACAGGAAGGATGGAGGGGTTCAGACAAGGTTTTCCAACTCCGTGCCTAAATGTCACTTTCACAGCGAAATAAGCCCAGTTTGGCCCTGTTCACTTTTGCTTAGCAGAGTCTGTATCTTCAAAACTAGACACTCTGCAGGCCTATAAGCTTGGCTGGGGGCAGAGAAGCAGAGTCTGAGCAGCTACAGGAAGGATGGAGGGGTTCAGACAAGGTTTTCCAACTCCGTGCCTAAATGTCACTTTCACAGCGAAATAAGCCCAGTTTGGCCCTGTTCACTTTTGCTTAGCAGAGTCTGTATCTTCAAAACTAGACACTCTGCAGGCCTATAAGCTTGGCTGGGGGCAGAGAAGCAGAGTCTGAGCAGCTACAGGAAGGATGGAGGGGTTCAGACAAGGTTTTCCAACTCCGTGCCTAAATGTCACTTTCACAGCGAAATAAGCCCAGTTTGGCCCTGTTCACTTTTGCTTAGCAGAGTCTGTATCTTCAAAACTAGACACTCTGCAGGCCTATAAGCTTGGCTGGGGGCAGAGAAGCAGAGTCTGAGCAGCTACAGGAAGGATGGAGGGGTTCAGACAAGGTTTTCCAACTCCGTGCCTAAATGTCACTTTCACAGCGAAATAAGCCCAGTTTGGCCCTGTTCACTTTTGCTTAGCAGAGTCTGTATCTTCAAAACTAGACACTCTGCAGGCCTATAAGCTTGGCTGGGGGCAGAGAAGCAGAGTCTGAGCAGCTACAGGAAGGATGGAGGGGTTCAGACAAGGTTTTCCAACTCCGTGCCTAAATGTCACTTTCACAGCGAAATAAGCCCAGTTTGGCCCTGTTCACTTTTGCTTAGCAGAGTCTGTATCTTCAAAACTAGACACTCTGCAGGCCTATAAGCTTGGCTGGGGGCAGAGAAGCAGAGTCTGAGCAGCTACAGGAAGGATGGAGGGGTTCAGACAAGGTTTTCCAACTCCGTGCCTAAATGTCACTTTCACAGCGAAATAAGCCCAGTTTGGCCCTGTTCACTTTTGCTTAGCAGAGTCTGTATCTTCAAAACTAGACACTCTGCAGGCCTATAAGCTTGGCTGGGGGCAGAGAAGCAGAGTCTGAGCAGCTACAGGAAGGATGGAGGGGTTCAGACAAGGTTTTCCAACTCCGTGCCTAAATGTCACTTTCACAGCGAAATAAGCCCAGTTTGGCCCTGTTCACTTTTGCTTAGCAGAGTCTGTATCTTCAAAACTAGACACGCTGCAGGCCTATATCAGCCCAATATCAATATCAGCCCAATATCAATATCAGCCCAATATCAGCATCAGCCCAATATCAGCATCAGCCCAATATCAGCATCAGCCCAATATCAGCATCAGCCCAATATCAGCATCAGCCCAATATCAGCATCAGCCCAATATCAGCATCAGCCCAATATCAGCATCAGCCCAATATCAGCATCAGCCCAATATCAGCATCAGCCCAATATCAGCATCAGCCCAATATCAGCATCAGCCCAATATCAGCATCAGCCCAATATCAGCATCAGCCCAATATCAGCATCAGCCCAATATCAGCATCAGCCCAATATCAGCATCAGCCCAATATCAGCATCAGCCCAATATCAGCATCAGCCCAATATCAGCATCAGCCCAATATCAGCATCAGCCCAATATCAGCATCAGCCCAATATCAGCATCAGCCCAATATCAGCATCAGCCCAATATCAGCATCAGCCCAATATCAGCATCAGCCCAATATCAGCATCAGCCCAATATCAGCATCAGCCCAATATCAGCATCAGCCCAATATCAGCATCAGCCCAATATCAGCATCAGCCCAATATCAGCATCAGCCCAATATCAGCATCAGCCCAATATCAGCATCAGCCCAATATCAGCATCAGCCCAATATCAGCATCAGCCCAATATCAGCATCAGCCCAATATCAGCATCAGCCCAATATCAGCATCAGCCCAATATCAGCATCAGCCCAATATCAGCATCAGCCCAATATCAGCATCAGCCCAATATCAGCATCAGCCCAATATCAGCATCAGCCCAATATCAGCATCAGCCCAATATCAGCATCAGCCCAATATCAGCATCAGCCCAATATCAGCATCAGCCCAATATCAGCATCAGCCCAATATCAGCATCAGCCCAATATCAGCATCAGCCCAATATCAGCATCAGCCCAATATCAGCATCAGCCCAATATCAGCATCAGCCCAATATCAGCATCAGCCCAATATCAGCATCAGCCCAATATCAGCATCAGCCCAATATCAGCATCAGCCCAATATCAGCATCAGCCCAATATCAGCATCAGCCCAATATCAGCATCAGCCCAATATCAGCATCAGCCCAATATCAGCATCAGCCCAATATCAGCATCAGCCCAATATCAGCATCAGCCCAATATCAGCATCAGCCCAATATCAGCATCAGCCCAATATCAGCATCAGCCCAATATCAGCATCAGCCCAATATCAGCATCAGCCCAATATCAGCATCAGCCCAATATCAGCATCAGCCCAATATCAGCATCAGCCCAATATCAGCATCAGCCCAATATCAGCATCAGCCCAATATCAGCATCAGCCCAATATCAGCATCAGCCCAATATCAGCATCAGCCCAATATCAGCATCAGCCCAATATCAGCATCAGCCCAATATCAGCATCAGCCCAATATCAGCATCAGCCCAATATCAGCATCAGCCCAATATCAGCATCAGCCCAATATCAGCATCAGCCCAATATCAGCATCAGCCCAATATCAGCATCAGCCCAATATCAGCATCAGCCCAATATCAGCATCAGCCCAATATCAGCATCAGCCCAATATCAGCATCAGCCCAATATCAGCATCAGCCCAATATCAGCATCAGCCCAATATCAGCATCAGCCCAATATCAGCATCAGCCCAATATCAGCATCAGCCCAATATCAGCATCAGCCCAATATCAGCATCAGCCCAATATCAGCATCAGCCCAATATCAGCATCAGCCCAATATCAGCATCAGCCCAATATCAGCATCAGCCCAATATCAGCATCAGCCCAATATCAGCATCAGCCCAATATCAGCATCAGCCCAATATCAGCATCAGCCCAATATCAGCATCAGCCCAATATCAGCATCAGCTGATATTATATCATATTGGGCTGCTTCTCTGCCCCCAGCCAAGCTTATAGGCCTGCAGAGTGTGTCTAGGGCTGATGCTGATATTGGGCTGATGCTGATATTGGGCTGATGCTGATATTGGGCTGATGCTGATATTGGGCTGATGCTGATATTGGGCTGATGCTGATATTGGGCTGATGCTGATATTGGGCTGATGCTGATATTGGGCTGATGCTGATATTGGGCTGATGCTGATATTGGGCTGATGCTGATATTGGGCTGATGCTGATATTGGGCTGATGCTGATATTGGGCTGATGCTGATATTGGGCTGATGCTGATATTGGGCTGATGCTGATATTGGGCTGATGCTGATATTGGGCTGATGCTGATATTGGGCTGATGCTGATATTGGGCTGATGCTGATATTGGGCTGATGCTGATATTGGGCTGATGCTGATATTGGGCTGATGCTGATATTGGGCTGATGCTGATATTGGGCTGATGCTGATATTGGGCTGATGCTGATATTGGGCTGATGCTGATATTGGGCTGATGCTGATATTGGGCTGATGCTGATATTGGGCTGATGCTGATATTGGGCTGATGCTGATATTGGGCTGATGCTGATATTGGGCTGATGCTGATATTGGGCTGATGCTGATATTGGGCTGATGCTGATATTGGGCTGATGCTGATATTGGGCTGATGCTGATATTGGGCTGATGCTGATATTGGGCTGATGCTGATATTGGGCTGATGCTGATATTGGGCTGATGCTGATATTGGGCTGATGCTGATATTGGGCTGATGCTGATATTGGGCTGATGCTGATATTGGGCTGATGCTGATATTGGGCTGATGCTGATATTGGGCTGATGCTGATATTGGGCTGATGCTGATATTGGGCTGATGCTGATATTGGGCTGATGCTGATATTGGGCTGATGCTGATATTGGGCTGATGCTGATATTGGGCTGATGCTGATATTGGGCTGATGCTGATATTGGGCTGATGCTGATATTGGGCTGATGCTGATATTGGGCTGATGCTGATATTGGGCTGATGCTGATATTGGGCTGATGCTGATATTGGGCTGATGCTGATATTGGGCTGATGCTGATATTGGGCTGATGCTGATATTGGGCTGATGCTGATATTGGGCTGATGCTGATATTGGGCTGATGCTGATATTGGGCTGATGCTGATATTGGGCTGATGCTGATATTGGGCTGATGCTGATATTGGGCTGATGCTGATATTGGGCTGATGCGGAGTTGGAAAACCTTGTCTGAACCCCTCCATCCTTCCTGTAGCTGCTCAGACTCTGCTTCTCTGCCCCCAGCCAAGCTTATAGGCCTGCAGAGTGTCTAGTTTTGAAGATACAGACTCTGCTAAGCAAAAGTGAACAGGGCCAAACTGGGCTTATTTCGCTGTGAAAGTGACATTTAGGCACGGAGTTGGAAAACCTTGTCTGAACCCCTCCATCCTTCCTGTAGCTGCTCAGACTCTGCTTCTCTGCCCCCAGCCAAGCTTATAGGCCTGCAGAGTGTCTAGTTTTGAAGATACAGACTCTGCTAAGCAAAAGTGAACAGGGCCAAACTGGGCTTATTTCGCTGTGAAAGTGACATTTAGGCACGGAGTTGGAAAACCTTGTCTGAACCCCTCCATCCTTCCTGTAGCTGCTCAGACTCTGCTTCTCTGCCCCCAGCCAAGCTTATAGGCCTGCAGAGTGTCTAGTTTTGAAGATACAGACTCTGCTAAGCAAAAGTGAACAGGGCCAAACTGGGCTTATTTCGCTGTGAAAGTGACATTTAGGCACGGAGTTGGAAAACCTTGTCTGAACCCCTCCATCCTTCCTGTAGCTGCTCAGACTCTGCTTCTCTGCCCCCAGCCAAGCTTATAGGCCTGCAGAGTGTCTAGTTTTGAAGATACAGACTCTGCTAAGCAAAAGTGAACAGGGCCAAACTGGGCTTATTTCGCTGTGAAAGTGACATTTAGGCACGGAGTTGGAAAACCTTGTCTGAACCCCTCCATCCTTCCTGTAGCTGCTCAGACTCTGCTTCTCTGCCCCCAGCCAAGCTTATAGGCCTGCAGAGTGTCTAGTTTTGAAGATACAGACTCTGCTAAGCAAAAGTGAACAGGGCCAAACTGGGCTTATTTCGCTGTGAAAGTGACATTTAGGCACGGAGTTGGAAAACCTTGTCTGAACCCCTCCATCCTTCCTGTAGCTGCTCAGACTCTGCTTCTCTGCCCCCAGCCAAGCTTATAGGCCTGCAGAGTGTCTAGTTTTGAAGATACAGACTCTGCTAAGCAAAAGTGAACAGGGCCAAACTGGGCTTATTTCGCTGTGAAAGTGACATTTAGGCACGGAGTTGGAAAACCTTGTCTGAACCCCTCCATCCTTCCTGTAGCTGCTCAGACTCTGCTTCTCTGCCCCCAGCCAAGCTTATAGGCCTGCAGAGTGTCTAGTTTTGAAGATACAGACTCTGCTAAGCAAAAGTGAACAGGGCCAAACTGGGCTTATTTCGCTGTGAAAGTGACATTTAGGCACGGAGTTGGAAAACCTTGTCTGAACCCCTCCATCCTTCCTGTAGCTGCTCAGACTCTGCTTCTCTGCCCCCAGCCAAGCTTATAGGCCTGCAGAGTGTCTAGTTTTGAAGATACAGACTCTGCTAAGCAAAAGTGAACAGGGCCAAACTGGGCTTATTTCGCTGTGAAAGTGACATTTAGGCACGGAGTTGGAAAACCTTGTCTGAACCCCTCCATCCTTCCTGTAGCTGCTCAGACTCTGCTTCTCTGCCCCCAGCCAAGCTTATAGGCCTGCAGAGTGTCTAGTTTTGAAGATACAGACTCTGCTAAGCAAAAGTGAACAGGGCCAAACTGGGCTTATTTCGCTGTGAAAGTGACATTTAGGCACGGAGTTGGAAAACCTTGTCTGAACCCCTCCATCCTTCCTGTAGCTGCTCAGACTCTGCTTCTCTGCCCCCAGCCAAGCTTATAGGCCTGCAGAGTGTCTAGTTTTGAAGATACAGACTCTGCTAAGCAAAAGTGAACAGGGCCAAACTGGGCTTATTTCGCTGTGAAAGTGACATTTAGGCACGGAGTTGGAAAACCTTGTCTGAACCCCTCCATCCTTCCTGTAGCTGCTCAGACTCTGCTTCTCTGCCCCCAGCCAAGCTTATAGGCCTGCAGAGTGTCTAGTTTTGAAGATACAGACTCTGCTAAGCAAAAGTGAACAGGGCCAAACTGGGCTTATTTCGCTGTGAAAGTGACATTTAGGCACGGAGTTGGAAAACCTTGTCTGAACCCCTCCATCCTTCCTGTAGCTGCTCAGACTCTGCTTCTCTGCCCCCAGCCAAGCTTATAGGCCTGCAGAGTGTCTAGTTTTGAAGATACAGACTCTGCTAAGCAAAAGTGAACAGGGCCAAACTGGGCTTATTTCGCTGTGAAAGTGACATTTAGGCACGGAGTTGGAAAACCTTGTCTGAACCCCTCCATCCTTCCTGTAGCTGCTCAGACTCTGCTTCTCTGCCCCCAGCCAAGCTTATAGGCCTGCAGAGTGTCTAGTTTTGAAGATACAGACTCTGCTAAGCAAAAGTGAACAGGGCCAAACTGGGCTTATTTCGCTGTGAAAGTGACATTTAGGCACGGAGTTGGAAAACCTTGTCTGAACCCCTCCATCCTTCCTGTAGCTGCTCAGACTCTGCTTCTCTGCCCCCAGCCAAGCTTATAGGCCTGCAGAGTGTCTAGTTTTGAAGATACAGACTCTGCTAAGCAAAAGTGAACAGGGCCAAACTGGGCTTATTTCGCTGTGAAAGTGACATTTAGGCACGGAGTTGGAAAACCTTGTCTGAACCCCTCCATCCTTCCTGTAGCTGCTCAGACTCTGCTTCTCTGCCCCCAGCCAAGCTTATAGGCCTGCAGAGTGTCTAGTTTTGAAGATACAGACTCTGCTAAGCAAAAGTGAACAGGGCCAAACTGGGCTTATTTCGCTGTGAAAGTGACATTTAGGCACGGAGTTGGAAAACCTTGTCTGAACCCCTCCATCCTTCCTGTAGCTGCTCAGACTCTGCTTCTCTGCCCCCAGCCAAGCTTATAGGCCTGCAGAGTGTCTAGTTTTGAAGATACAGACTCTGCTAAGCAAAAGTGAACAGGGCCAAACTGGGCTTATTTCGCTGTGAAAGTGACATTTAGGCACGGAGTTGGAAAACCTTGTCTGAACCCCTCCATCCTTCCTGTAGCTGCTCAGACTCTGCTTCTCTGCCCCCAGCCAAGCTTATAGGCCTGCAGAGTGTCTAGTTTTGAAGATACAGACTCTGCAAAGCAAAAGTGAACAGGGCCAAACTGGGCTGGAAAACCTTGTCTGAACCCCTCCATCCTTCCTGTAGCTGCTCAGACTCTGCTTCTCTGCCCCCAGCCAAGCTTATAGGCCTGCAGAGTGTCTAGTTTTGAAGATACAGACTCTGCTAAGCAAAAGTGAACAGGGCCAAACTGGGCTTATTTCGCTGTGAAAGTGACATTTAGGCACGGAGTTGGAAAACCTTGTCTGAACCCCTCCATCCTTCCTGTAGCTGCTCAGACTCTGCTTCTCTGCCCCCAGCCAAGCTTATAGGCCTGCAGAGTGTCTAGTTTTGAAGATACAGACTCTGCTAAGCAAAAGTGAACAGGGCCAAACTGGGCTTATTTCGCTGTGAAAGTGACATTTAGGCACGGAGTTGGAAAACCTTGTCTGAACCCCTCCATCCTTCCTGTAGCTGCTCAGACTCTGCTTCTCTGCCCCCAGCCAAGCTTATAGGCCTGCAGAGTGTCTAGTTTTGAAGATACAGACTCTGCTAAGCAAAAGTGAACAGGGCCAAACTGGGCTTATTTCGCTGTGAAAGTGACATTTAGGCACGGAGTTGGAAAACCTTGTCTGAACCCCTCCATCCTTCCTGTAGCTGCTCAGACTCTGCTTCTCTGCCCCCAGCCAAGCTTATAGGCCTGCAGAGTGTCTAGTTTTGAAGATACAGACTCTGCTAAGCAAAAGTGAACAGGGCCAAACTGGGCTTATTTCGCTGTGAAAGTGACATTTAGGCACGGAGTTGGAAAACCTTGTCTGAACCCCTCCATCCTTCCTGTAGCTGCTCAGACTCTGCTTCTCTGCCCCCAGCCAAGCTTATAGGCCTGCAGAGTGTCTAGTTTTGAAGATACAGACTCTGCTAAGCAAAAGTGAACAGGGCCAAACTGGGCTTATTTCGCTGTGAAAGTGACATTTAGGCACGGAGTTGGAAAACCTTGTCTGAACCCCTCCATCCTTCCTGTAGCTGCTCAGACTCTGCTTCTCTGCCCCCAGCCAAGCTTATAGGCCTGCAGAGTGTCTAGTTTTGAAGATACAGACTCTGCTAAGCAAAAGTGAACAGGGCCAAACTGGGCTTATTTCGCTGTGAAAGTGACATTTAGGCACGGAGTTGGAAAACCTTGTCTGAACCCCTCCATCCTTCCTGTAGCTGCTCAGACTCTGCTTCTCTGCCCCCAGCCAAGCTTATAGGCCTGCAGAGTGTCTAGTTTTGAAGATACAGACTCTGCTAAGCAAAAGTGAACAGGGCCAAACTGGGCTTATTTCGCTGTGAAAGTGACATTTAGGCACGGAGTTGGAAAACCTTGTCTGAACCCCTCCATCCTTCCTGTAGCTGCTCAGACTCTGCTTCTCTGCCCCCAGCCAAGCTTATAGGCCTGCAGAGTGTCTAGTTTTGAAGATACAGACTCTGCTAAGCAAAAGTGAACAGGGCCAAACTGGGCTTATTTCGCTGTGAAAGTGACATTTAGGCACGGAGTTGGAAAACCTTGTCTGAACCCCTCCATCCTTCCTGTAGCTGCTCAGACTCTGCTTCTCTGCCCCCAGCCAAGCTTATAGGCCTGCAGAGTGTCTAGTTTTGAAGATACAGACTCTGCTAAGCAAAAGTGAACAGGGCCAAACTGGGCTTATTTCGCTGTGAAAGTGACATTTAGGCACGGAGTTGGAAAACCTTGTCTGAACCCCTCCATCCTTCCTGTAGCTGCTCAGACTCTGCTTCTCTGCCCCCAGCCAAGCTTATAGGCCTGCAGAGTGTCTAGTTTTGAAGATACAGACTCTGCTAAGCAAAAGTGAACAGGGCCAAACTGGGCTTATTTCGCTGTGAAAGTGACATTTAGGCACGGAGTTGGAAAACCTTGTCTGAACCCCTCCATCCTTCCTGTAGCTGCTCAGACTCTGCTTCTCTGCCCCCAGCCAAGCTTATAGGCCTGCAGAGTGTCTAGTTTTGAAGATACAGACTCTGCTAAGCAAAAGTGAACAGGGCCAAACTGGGCTTATTTCGCTGTGAAAGTGACATTTAGGCACGGAGTTGGAAAACCTTGTCTGAACCCCTCCATCCTTCCTGTAGCTGCTCAGACTCTGCTTCTCTGCCCCCAGCCAAGCTTATAGGCCTGCAGAGTGTCTAGTTTTGAAGATACAGACTCTGCTAAGCAAAAGTGAACAGGGCCAAACTGGGCTTATTTCGCTGTGAAAGTGACATTTAGGCACGGAGTTGGAAAACCTTGTCTGAACCCCTCCATCCTTCCTGTAGCTGCTCAGACTCTGCTTCTCTGCCCCCAGCCAAGCTTATAGGCCTGCAGAGTGTCTAGTTTTGAAGATACAGACTCTGCTAAGCAAAAGTGAACAGGGCCAAACTGGGCTTATTTCGCTGTGAAAGTGACATTTAGGCACGGAGTTGGAAAACCTTGTCTGAACCCCTCCATCCTTCCTGTAGCTGCTCAGACTCTGCTTCTCTGCCCCCAGCCAAGCTTATAGGCCTGCAGAGTGTCTAGTTTTGAAGATACAGACTCTGCTAAGCAAAAGTGAACAGGGCCAAACTGGGCTTATTTCGCTGTGAAAGTGACATTTAGGCACGGAGTTGGAAAACCTTGTCTGAACCCCTCCATCCTTCCTGTAGCTGCTCAGACTCTGCTTCTCTGCCCCCAGCCAAGCTTATAGGCCTGCAGAGTGTCTAGTTTTGAAGATACAGACTCTGCTAAGCAAAAGTGAACAGGGCCAAACTGGGCTTATTTCGCTGTGAAAGTGACATTTAGGCACGGAGTTGGAAAACCTTGTCTGAACCCCTCCATCCTTCCTGTAGCTGCTCAGACTCTGCTTCTCTGCCCCCAGCCAAGCTTATAGGCCTGCAGAGTGTCTAGTTTTGAAGATACAGACTCTGCTAAGCAAAAGTGAACAGGGCCAAACTGGGCTTATTTCGCTGTGAAAGTGACATTTAGGCACGGAGTTGGAAAACCTTGTCTGAACCCCTCCATCCTTCCTGTAGCTGCTCAGACTCTGCTTCTCTGCCCCCAGCCAAGCTTATAGGCCTGCAGAGTGTCTAGTTTTGAAGATACAGACTCTGCTAAGCAAAAGTGAACAGGGCCAAACTGGGCTTATTTCGCTGTGAAAGTGACATTTAGGCACGGAGTTGGAAAACCTTGTCTGAACCCCTCCATCCTTCCTGTAGCTGCTCAGACTCTGCTTCTCTGCCCCCAGCCAAGCTTATAGGCCTGCAGAGTGTCTAGTTTTGAAGATACAGACTCTGCTAAGCAAAAGTGAACAGGGCCAAACTGGGCTTATTTCGCTGTGAAAGTGACATTTAGGCACGGAGTTGGAAAACCTTGTCTGAACCCCTCCATCCTTCCTGTAGCTGCTCAGACTCTGCTTCTCTGCCCCCAGCCAAGCTTATAGGCCTGCAGAGTGTCTAGTTTTGAAGATACAGACTCTGCTAAGCAAAAGTGAACAGGGCCAAACTGGGCTTATTTCGCTGTGAAAGTGACATTTAGGCACGGAGTTGGAAAACCTTGTCTGAACCCCTCCATCCTTCCTGTAGCTGCTCAGACTCTGCTTCTCTGCCCCCAGCCAAGCTTATAGGCCTGCAGAGTGTCTAGTTTTGAAGATACAGACTCTGCTAAGCAAAAGTGAACAGGGCCAAACTGGGCTTATTTCGCTGTGAAAGTGACATTTAGGCACGGAGTTGGAAAACCTTGTCTGAACCCCTCCATCCTTCCTGTAGCTGCTCAGACTCTGCTTCTCTGCCCCCAGCCAAGCTTATAGGCCTGCAGAGTGTCTAGTTTTGAAGATACAGACTCTGCTAAGCAAAAGTGAACAGGGCCAAACTGGGCTTATTTCGCTGTGAAAGTGACATTTAGGCACGGAGTTGGAAAACCTTGTCTGAACCCCTCCATCCTTCCTGTAGCTGCTCAGACTCTGCTTCTCTGCCCCCAGCCAAGCTTATAGGCCTGCAGAGTGTCTAGTTTTGAAGATACAGACTCTGCTAAGCAAAAGTGAACAGGGCCAAACTGGGCTTATTTCGCTGTGAAAGTGACACTTTCACAGCGAAATAAGCCCAGTTTGGCCCTGTTCACTTTTGCTTAGCAGAGTCTGTATCTTCAAAACTAGACACTCTGCAGGCCTATAAGCTTGGCTGGGGGCAGAGAAGCAGAGTCTGAGCAGCTACAGGAAGGATGGAGGGGTTCAGACAAGGTTTTCCAACTCCGTGCCTAAATGTCACTTTCACAGCGAAATAAGCCCAGTTTGGCCCTGTTCACTTTTGCTTAGCAGAGTCTGTATCTTCAAAACTAGACACTCTGCAGGCCTATAAGCTTGGCTGGGGGCAGAGAAGCAGAGTCTGAGCAGCTACAGGAAGGATGGAGGGGTTCAGACAAGGTTTTCCAACTCCGTGCCTAAATGTCACTTTCACAGCGAAATAAGCCCAGTTTGGCCCTGTTCACTTTTGCTTAGCAGAGTCTGTATCTTCAAAACTAGACACTCTGCAGGCCTATAAGCTTGGCTGGGGGCAGAGAAGCAGAGTCTGAGCAGCTACAGGAAGGATGGAGGGGTTCAGACAAGGTTTTCCAACTCCGTGCCTAAATGTCACTTTCACAGCGAAATAAGCCCAGTTTGGCCCTGTTCACTTTTGCTTAGCAGAGTCTGTATCTTCAAAACTAGACACTCTGCAGGCCTATAAGCTTGGCTGGGGGCAGAGAAGCAGAGTCTGAGCAGCTACAGGAAGGATGGAGGGGTTCAGACAAGGTTTTCCAACTCCGTGCCTAAATGTCACTTTCACAGCGAAATAAGCCCAGTTTGGCCCTGTTCACTTTTGCTTAGCAGAGTCTGTATCTTCAAAACTAGACACTCTGCAGGCCTATAAGCTTGGCTGGGGGCAGAGAAGCAGAGTCTGAGCAGCTACAGGAAGGATGGAGGGGTTCAGACAAGGTTTTCCAACTCCGTGCCTAAATGTCACTTTCACAGCGAAATAAGCCCAGTTTGGCCCTGTTCACTTTTGCTTAGCAGAGTCTGTATCTTCAAAACTAGACACTCTGCAGGCCTATAAGCTTGGCTGGGGGCAGAGAAGCAGAGTCTGAGCAGCTACAGGAAGGATGGAGGGGTTCAGACAAGGTTTTCCAACTCCGTGCCTAAATGTCACTTTCACAGCGAAATAAGCCCAGTTTGGCCCTGTTCACTTTTGCTTAGCAGAGTCTGTATCTTCAAAACTAGACACTCTGCAGGCCTATAAGCTTGGCTGGGGGCAGAGAAGCAGAGTCTGAGCAGCTACAGGAAGGATGGAGGGGTTCAGACAAGGTTTTCCAACTCCGTGCCTAAATGTCACTTTCACAGCGAAATAAGCCCAGTTTGGCCCTGTTCACTTTTGCTTAGCAGAGTCTGTATCTTCAAAACTAGACACTCTGCAGGCCTATAAGCTTGGCTGGGGGCAGAGAAGCAGAGTCTGAGCAGCTACAGGAAGGATGGAGGGGTTCAGACAAGGTTTTCCAACTCCGTGCCTAAATGTCACTTTCACAGCGAAATAAGCCCAGTTTGGCCCTGTTCACTTTTGCTTAGCAGAGTCTGTATCTTCAAAACTAGACACTCTGCAGGCCTATAAGCTTGGCTGGGGGCAGAGAAGCAGAGTCTGAGCAGCTACAGGAAGGATGGAGGGGTTCAGACAAGGTTTTCCAACTCCGTGCCTAAATGTCACTTTCACAGCGAAATAAGCCCAGTTTGGCCCTGTTCACTTTTGCTTAGCAGAGTCTGTATCTTCAAAACTAGACACTCTGCAGGCCTATAAGCTTGGCTGGGGGCAGAGAAGCAGAGTCTGAGCAGCTACAGGAAGGATGGAGGGGTTCAGACAAGGTTTTCCAACTCCGTGCCTAAATGTCACTTTCACAGCGAAATAAGCCCAGTTTGGCCCTGTTCACTTTTGCTTAGCAGAGTCTGTATCTTCAAAACTAGACACTCTGCAGGCCTATAAGCTTGGCTGGGGGCAGAGAAGCAGAGTCTGAGCAGCTACAGGAAGGATGGAGGGGTTCAGACAAGGTTTTCCAACTCCGTGCCTAAATGTCACTTTCACAGCGAAATAAGCCCAGTTTGGCCCTGTTCACTTTTGCTTAGCAGAGTCTGTATCTTCAAAACTAGACACTCTGCAGGCCTATAAGCTTGGCTGGGGGCAGAGAAGCAGAGTCTGAGCAGCTACAGGAAGGATGGAGGGGTTCAGACAAGGTTTTCCAACTCCGTGCCTAAATGTCACTTTCACAGCGAAATAAGCCCAGTTTGGCCCTGTTCACTTTTGCTTAGCAGAGTCTGTATCTTCAAAACTAGACACTCTGCAGGCCTATAAGCTTGGCTGGGGGCAGAGAAGCAGAGTCTGAGCAGCTACAGGAAGGATGGAGGGGTTCAGACAAGGTTTTCCAACTCCGTGCCTAAATGTCACTTTCACAGCGAAATAAGCCCAGTTTGGCCCTGTTCACTTTTGCTTAGCAGAGTCTGTATCTTCAAAACTAGACACTCTGCAGGCCTATAAGCTTGGCTGGGGGCAGAGAAGCAGAGTCTGAGCAGCTACAGGAAGGATGGAGGGGTTCAGACAAGGTTTTCCAACTCCGTGCCTAAATGTCACTTTCACAGCGAAATAAGCCCAGTTTGGCCCTGTTCACTTTTGCTTAGCAGAGTCTGTATCTTCAAAACTAGACACTCTGCAGGCCTATAAGCTTGGCTGGGGGCAGAGAAGCAGAGTCTGAGCAGCTACAGGAAGGATGGAGGGGTTCAGACAAGGTTTTCCAACTCCGTGCCTAAATGTCACTTTCACAGCGAAATAAGCCCAGTTTGGCCCTGTTCACTTTTGCTTAGCAGAGTCTGTATCTTCAAAACTAGACACTCTGCAGGCCTATAAGCTTGGCTGGGGGCAGAGAAGCAGAGTCTGAGCAGCTACAGGAAGGATGGAGGGGTTCAGACAAGGTTTTCCAACTCCGTGCCTAAATGTCACTTTCACAGCGAAATAAGCCCAGTTTGGCCCTGTTCACTTTTGCTTAGCAGAGTCTGTATCTTCAAAACTAGACACTCTGCAGGCCTATAAGCTTGGCTGGGGGCAGAGAAGCAGAGTCTGAGCAGCTACAGGAAGGATGGAGGGGTTCAGACAAGGTTTTCCAACTCCGTGCCTAAATGTCACTTTCACAGCGAAATAAGCCCAGTTTGGCCCTGTTCACTTTTGCTTAGCAGAGTCTGTATCTTCAAAACTAGACACTCTGCAGGCCTATAAGCTTGGCTGGGGGCAGAGAAGCAGAGTCTGAGCAGCTACAGGAAGGATGGAGGGGTTCAGACAAGGTTTTCCAACTCCGTGCCTAAATGTCACTTTCACAGCGAAATAAGCCCAGTTTGGCCCTGTTCACTTTTGCTTAGCAGAGTCTGTATCTTCAAAACTAGACACTCTGCAGGCCTATAAGCTTGGCTGGGGGCAGAGAAGCAGAGTCTGAGCAGCTACAGGAAGGATGGAGGGGTTCAGACAAGGTTTTCCAACTCCGTGCCTAAATGTCACTTTCACAGCGAAATAAGCCCAGTTTGGCCCTGTTCACTTTTGCTTAGCAGAGTCTGTATCTTCAAAACTAGACACTCTGCAGGCCTATAAGCTTGGCTGGGGGCAGAGAAGCAGAGTCTGAGCAGCTACAGGAAGGATGGAGGGGTTCAGACAAGGTTTTCCAACTCCGTGCCTAAATGTCACTTTCACAGCGAAATAAGCCCAGTTTGGCCCTGTTCACTTTTGCTTAGCAGAGTCTGTATCTTCAAAACTAGACACTCTGCAGGCCTATAAGCTTGGCTGGGGGCAGAGAAGCAGAGTCTGAGCAGCTACAGGAAGGATGGAGGGGTTCAGACAAGGTTTTCCAACTCCGTGCCTAAATGTCACTTTCACAGCGAAATAAGCCCAGTTTGGCCCTGTTCACTTTTGCTTAGCAGAGTCTGTATCTTCAAAACTAGACACTCTGCAGGCCTATAAGCTTGGCTGGGGGCAGAGAAGCAGAGTCTGAGCAGCTACAGGAAGGATGGAGGGGTTCAGACAAGGTTTTCCAACTCCGTGCCTAAATGTCACTTTCACAGCGAAATAAGCCCAGTTTGGCCCTGTTCACTTTTGCTTAGCAGAGTCTGTATCTTCAAAACTAGACACTCTGCAGGCCTATAAGCTTGGCTGGGGGCAGAGAAGCAGAGTCTGAGCAGCTACAGGAAGGATGGAGGGGTTCAGACAAGGTTTTCCAACTCCGTGCCTAAATGTCACTTTCACAGCGAAATAAGCCCAGTTTGGCCCTGTTCACTTTTGCTTAGCAGAGTCTGTATCTTCAAAACTAGACACTCTGCAGGCCTATAAGCTTGGCTGGGGGCAGAGAAGCAGAGTCTGAGCAGCTACAGGAAGGATGGAGGGGTTCAGACAAGGTTTTCCAACTCCGTGCCTAAATGTCACTTTCACAGCGAAATAAGCCCAGTTTGGCCCTGTTCACTTTTGCTTAGCAGAGTCTGTATCTTCAAAACTAGACACTCTGCAGGCCTATAAGCTTGGCTGGGGGCAGAGAAGCAGAGTCTGAGCAGCTACAGGAAGGATGGAGGGGTTCAGACAAGGTTTTCCAACTCCGTGCCTAAATGTCACTTTCACAGCGAAATAAGCCCAGTTTGGCCCTGTTCACTTTTGCTTAGCAGAGTCTGTATCTTCAAAACTAGACACTCTGCAGGCCTATAAGCTTGGCTGGGGGCAGAGAAGCAGAGTCTGAGCAGCTACAGGAAGGATGGAGGGGTTCAGACAAGGTTTTCCAACTCCGTGCCTAAATGTCACTTTCACAGCGAAATAAGCCCAGTTTGGCCCTGTTCACTTTTGCTTAGCAGAGTCTGTATCTTCAAAACTAGACACTCTGCAGGCCTATAAGCTTGGCTGGGGGCAGAGAAGCAGAGTCTGAGCAGCTACAGGAAGGATGGAGGGGTTCAGACAAGGTTTTCCAACTCCGTGCCTAAATGTCACTTTCACAGCGAAATAAGCCCAGTTTGGCCCTGTTCACTTTTGCTTAGCAGAGTCTGTATCTTCAAAACTAGACACTCTGCAGGCCTATAAGCTTGGCTGGGGGCAGAGAAGCAGAGTCTGAGCAGCTACAGGAAGGATGGAGGGGTTCAGACAAGGTTTTCCAACTCCGTGCCTAAATGTCACTTTCACAGCGAAATAAGCCCAGTTTGGCCCTGTTCACTTTTGCTTAGCAGAGTCTGTATCTTCAAAACTAGACACTCTGCAGGCCTATAAGCTTGGCTGGGGGCAGAGAAGCAGAGTCTGAGCAGCTACAGGAAGGATGGAGGGGTTCAGACAAGGTTTTCCAACTCCGTGCCTAAATGTCACTTTCACAGCGAAATAAGCCCAGTTTGGCCCTGTTCACTTTTGCTTAGCAGAGTCTGTATCTTCAAAACTAGACACTCTGCAGGCCTATAAGCTTGGCTGGGGGCAGAGAAGCAGAGTCTGAGCAGCTACAGGAAGGATGGAGGGGTTCAGACAAGGTTTTCCAACTCCGTGCCTAAATGTCACTTTCACAGCGAAATAAGCCCAGTTTGGCCCTGTTCACTTTTGCTTAGCAGAGTCTGTATCTTCAAAACTAGACACTCTGCAGGCCTATAAGCTTGGCTGGGGGCAGAGAAGCAGAGTCTGAGCAGCTACAGGAAGGATGGAGGGGTTCAGACAAGGTTTTCCAACTCCGTGCCTAAATGTCACTTTCACAGCGAAATAAGCCCAGTTTGGCCCTGTTCACTTTTGCTTAGCAGAGTCTGTATCTTCAAAACTAGACACTCTGCAGGCCTATAAGCTTGGCTGGGGGCAGAGAAGCAGAGTCTGAGCAGCTACAGGAAGGATGGAGGGGTTCAGACAAGGTTTTCCAACTCCGTGCCTAAATGTCACTTTCACAGCGAAATAAGCCCAGTTTGGCCCTGTTCACTTTTGCTTAGCAGAGTCTGTATCTTCAAAACTAGACACTCTGCAGGCCTATAAGCTTGGCTGGGGGCAGAGAAGCAGAGTCTGAGCAGCTACAGGAAGGATGGAGGGGTTCAGACAAGGTTTTCCAACTCCGTGCCTAAATGTCACTTTCACAGCGAAATAAGCCCAGTTTGGCCCTGTTCACTTTTGCTTAGCAGAGTCTGTATCTTCAAAACTAGACACTCTGCAGGCCTATAAGCTTGGCTGGGGGCAGAGAAGCAGAGTCTGAGCAGCTACAGGAAGGATGGAGGGGTTCAGACAAGGTTTTCCAACTCCGTGCCTAAATGTCACTTTCACAGCGAAATAAGCCCAGTTTGGCCCTGTTCACTTTTGCTTAGCAGAGTCTGTATCTTCAAAACTAGACACTCTGCAGGCCTATAAGCTTGGCTGGGGGCAGAGAAGCAGAGTCTGAGCAGCTACAGGAAGGATGGAGGGGTTCAGACAAGGTTTTCCAACTCCGTGCCTAAATGTCACTTTCACAGCGAAATAAGCCCAGTTTGGCCCTGTTCACTTTTGCTTAGCAGAGTCTGTATCTTCAAAACTAGACACTCTGCAGGCCTATAAGCTTGGCTGGGGGCAGAGAAGCAGAGTCTGAGCAGCTACAGGAAGGATGGAGGGGTTCAGACAAGGTTTTCCAACTCCGTGCCTAAATGTCACTTTCACAGCGAAATAAGCCCAGTTTGGCCCTGTTCACTTTTGCTTAGCAGAGTCTGTATCTTCAAAACTAGACACTCTGCAGGCCTATAAGCTTGGCTGGGGGCAGAGAAGCAGAGTCTGAGCAGCTACAGGAAGGATGGAGGGGTTCAGACAAGGTTTTCCAACTCCGTGCCTAAATGTCACTTTCACAGCGAAATAAGCCCAGTTTGGCCCTGTTCACTTTTGCTTAGCAGAGTCTGTATCTTCAAAACTAGACACTCTGCAGGCCTATAAGCTTGGCTGGGGGCAGAGAAGCAGAGTCTGAGCAGCTACAGGAAGGATGGAGGGGTTCAGACAAGGTTTTCCAACTCCGTGCCTAAATGTCACTTTCACAGCGAAATAAGCCCAGTTTGGCCCTGTTCACTTTTGCTTAGCAGAGTCTGTATCTTCAAAACTAGACACTCTGCAGGCCTATAAGCTTGGCTGGGGGCAGAGAAGCAGAGTCTGAGCAGCTACAGGAAGGATGGAGGGGTTCAGACAAGGTTTTCCAACTCCGTGCCTAAATGTCACTTTCACAGCGAAATAAGCCCAGTTTGGCCCTGTTCACTTTTGCTTAGCAGAGTCTGTATCTTCAAAACTAGACACTCTGCAGGCCTATAAGCTTGGCTGGGGGCAGAGAAGCAGAGTCTGAGCAGCTACAGGAAGGATGGAGGGGTTCAGACAAGGTTTTCCAACTCCGTGCCTAAATGTCACTTTCACAGCGAAATAAGCCCAGTTTGGCCCTGTTCACTTTTGCTTAGCAGAGTCTGTATCTTCAAAACTAGACACTCTGCAGGCCTATAAGCTTGGCTGGGGGCAGAGAAGCAGAGTCTGAGCAGCTACAGGAAGGATGGAGGGGTTCAGACAAGGTTTTCCAACTCCGTGCCTAAATGTCACTTTCACAGCGAAATAAGCCCAGTTTGGCCCTGTTCACTTTTGCTTAGCAGAGTCTGTATCTTCAAAACTAGACACTCTGCAGGCCTATAAGCTTGGCTGGGGGCAGAGAAGCAGAGTCTGAGCAGCTACAGGAAGGATGGAGGGGTTCAGACAAGGTTTTCCAACTCCGTGCCTAAATGTCACTTTCACAGCGAAATAAGCCCAGTTTGGCCCTGTTCACTTTTGCTTAGCAGAGTCTGTATCTTCAAAACTAGACACTCTGCAGGCCTATAAGCTTGGCTGGGGGCAGAGAAGCAGAGTCTGAGCAGCTACAGGAAGGATGGAGGGGTTCAGACAAGGTTTTCCAACTCCGTGCCTAAATGTCACTTTCACAGCGAAATAAGCCCAGTTTGGCCCTGTTCACTTTTGCTTAGCAGAGTCTGTATCTTCAAAACTAGACACTCTGCAGGCCTATAAGCTTGGCTGGGGGCAGAGAAGCAGAGTCTGAGCAGCTACAGGAAGGATGGAGGGGTTCAGACAAGGTTTTCCAACTCCGTGCCTAAATGTCACTTTCACAGCGAAATAAGCCCAGTTTGGCCCTGTTCACTTTTGCTTAGCAGAGTCTGTATCTTCAAAACTAGACACTCTGCAGGCCTATAAGCTTGGCTGGGGGCAGAGAAGCAGAGTCTGAGCAGCTACAGGAAGGATGGAGGGGTTCAGACAAGGTTTTCCAACTCCGTGCCTAAATGTCACTTTCACAGCGAAATAAGCCCAGTTTGGCCCTGTTCACTTTTGCTTAGCAGAGTCTGTATCTTCAAAACTAGACACTCTGCAGGCCTATAAGCTTGGCTGGGGGCAGAGAAGCAGAGTCTGAGCAGCTACAGGAAGGATGGAGGGGTTCAGACAAGGTTTTCCAACTCCGTGCCTAAATGTCACTTTCACAGCGAAATAAGCCCAGTTTGGCCCTGTTCACTTTTGCTTAGCAGAGTCTGTATCTTCAAAACTAGACACTCTGCAGGCCTATAAGCTTGGCTGGGGGCAGAGAAGCAGAGTCTGAGCAGCTACAGGAAGGATGGAGGGGTTCAGACAAGGTTTTCCAACTCCGTGCCTAAATGTCACTTTCACAGCGAAATAAGCCCAGTTTGGCCCTGTTCACTTTTGCTTAGCAGAGTCTGTATCTTCAAAACTAGACACTCTGCAGGCCTATAAGCTTGGCTGGGGGCAGAGAAGCAGAGTCTGAGCAGCTACAGGAAGGATGGAGGGGTTCAGACAAGGTTTTCCAACTCCGTGCCTAAATGTCACTTTCACAGCGAAATAAGCCCAGTTTGGCCCTGTTCACTTTTGCTTAGCAGAGTCTGTATCTTCAAAACTAGACACTCTGCAGGCCTATAAGCTTGGCTGGGGGCAGAGAAGCAGAGTCTGAGCAGCTACAGGAAGGATGGAGGGGTTCAGACAAGGTTTTCCAACTCCGTGCCTAAATGTCACTTTCACAGCGAAATAAGCCCAGTTTGGCCCTGTTCACTTTTGCTTAGCAGAGTCTGTATCTTCAAAACTAGACACTCTGCAGGCCTATAAGCTTGGCTGGGGGCAGAGAAGCAGAGTCTGAGCAGCTACAGGAAGGATGGAGGGGTTCAGACAAGGTTTTCCAACTCCGTGCCTAAATGTCACTTTCACAGCGAAATAAGCCCAGTTTGGCCCTGTTCACTTTTGCTTAGCAGAGTCTGTATCTTCAAAACTAGACACTCTGCAGGCCTATAAGCTTGGCTGGGGGCAGAGAAGCAGAGTCTGAGCAGCTACAGGAAGGATGGAGGGGTTCAGACAAGGTTTTCCAACTCCGTGCCTAAATGTCACTTTCACAGCGAAATAAGCCCAGTTTGGCCCTGTTCACTTTTGCTTAGCAGAGTCTGTATCTTCAAAACTAGACACTCTGCAGGCCTATAAGCTTGGCTGGGGGCAGAGAAGCAGAGTCTGAGCAGCTACAGGAAGGATGGAGGGGTTCAGACAAGGTTTTCCAACTCCGTGCCTAAATGTCACTTTCACAGCGAAATAAGCCCAGTTTGGCCCTGTTCACTTTTGCTTAGCAGAGTCTGTATCTTCAAAACTAGACACTCTGCAGGCCTATAAGCTTGGCTGGGGGCAGAGAAGCAGAGTCTGAGCAGCTACAGGAAGGATGGAGGGGTTCAGACAAGGTTTTCCAAGTCCGTGCCTAAATCTCACTTTCACAGCGAAATAAGCCCAGTTTGGCCCTGTTCACTTTTGCTTAGCAGAGTCTGTATCTTCAAAACTAGACACTCTGCAGGCCTATATCAGCCCAATATCAATATCAGCCCAATATCAATATCAGCCCAATATCAGCATCAGCCCAATATCAGCATCAGCCCAATATCAGCATCAGCCCAATATCAGCATCAGCCCAATATCAGCATCAGCCCAATATCAGCATCAGCCCAATATCAGCATCAGCCCAATATCAGCATCAGCCCAATATCAGCATCAGCCCAATATCAGCATCAGCCCAATATCAGCATCAGCCCAATATCAGCATCAGCCCAATATCAGCATCAGCCCAATATCAGCATCAGCCCAATATCAGCATCAGCCCAATATCAGCATCAGCCCAATATCAGCATCAGCCCAATATCAGCATCAGCCCAATATCAGCATCAGCCCAATATCAGCATCAGCCCAATATCAGCATCAGCCCAATATCAGCATCAGCCCAATATCAGCATCAGCCCAATATCAGCATCAGCCCAATATCAGCATCAGCCCAATATCAGCATCAGCCCAATATCAGCATCAGCCCAATATCAGCATCAGCCCAATATCAGCATCAGCCCAATAGTAGCATCAGCCCAATATCAGCATCAGCCCAATATCAGCATCAGCCCAATATCAGCATCAGCCCAATATCAGCATCAGCCCAATATCAGCATCAGCCCAATATCAGCATCAGCCCAATATCAGCATCAGCCCAATATCAGCATCAGCCCAATATCAGCATCAGCCCAATATCAGCATCAGCCCAATATCAGCATCAGCCCAATATCAGCATCAGCCCAATATCAGCATCAGCCCAATATCAGCATCAGCCCAATATCAGCATCAGCCCAATATCAGCATCAGCCCAATATCAGCATCAGCCCAATATCAGCATCAGCCCAATATCAGCATCAGCCCAATATCAGCATCAGCCCAATATCAGCATCAGCCCAATATCAGCATCAGCCCAATATCAGCATCAGCCCAATATCAGCATCAGCCCAATATCAGCATCAGCCCAATATCAGCATCAGCCCAATATCAGCATCAGCCCAATATCAGCATCAGCCCAATATCAGCATCAGCCCAATATCAGCATCAGCCCAATATCAGCATCAGCCCAATATCAGCATCAGCCCAATATCAGCATCAGCCCAATATCAGCATCAGCCCAATATCAGCATCAGCCCAATATCAGCATCAGCCCAATATCAGCATCAGCCCAATATCAGCATCAGCCCAATATCAGCATCAGCCCAATATCAGCATCAGCCCAATATCAGCATCAGCCCAATATCAGCATCAGCCCAATATCAGCATCAGCCCAATATCAGCATCAGCCCAATATCAGCATCAGCCCAATATCAGCATCAGCCCAATATCAGCATCAGCCCAATATCAGCATCAGCCCAATATCAGCATCAGCCCAATATCAGCATCAGCCCAATATCAGCATCAGCCCAATATCAGCATCAGCCCAATATCAGCATCAGCCCAATATCAGCATCAGCCCAATATCAGCATCAGCCCAATATCAGCATCAGCCCAATATCAGCATCAGCCCAATATCAGCATCAGCCCAATATCAGCATCAGCCCAATATCAGCATCAGCCCAATATCAGCATCAGCCCAATATCAGCATCAGCCCAATATCAGCATCAGCCCAATATCAGCATCAGCCCAATATCAGCATCAGCCCAATATCAGCATCAGCCCAATATCAGCATCAGCCCAATATCATCATCAGCCCAATATCAGCATCAGCCCAATATCAGCATCAGCCCAATATCAGCATCAGCCCAATATCAGCATCAGCCCAATATCAGCATCAGCCCAATATCAGCATCAGCCCAATATCAGCATCAGCCCAATATCAGCATCAGCCCAATATCAGCATCAGCTGATATTATATCATATTGGGCTGCTTCTCTGCCCCCAGCCAAGCTTATAGGCCTGCAGAGTGTCTAGGGCTGATGCTGATATTGGGCTGATGCTGATATTGGGCTGATGCTGATATTGGGCTGATGCTGATATTGGGCTGATGCTGATATTGGGCTGATGCTGATATTGGGCTGATGCTGATATTGGGCTGATGCTGATATTGGGCTGATGCTGATATTGGGCTGATGCTGATATTGGGCTGATGCTGATATTGGGCTGATGCTGATATTGGGCTGATGCTGATATTGGGCTGATGCTGATATTGGGCTGATGCTGATATTGGGCTGATGCTGATATTGGGCTGATGCTGATATTGGGCTGATGCTGATATTGGGCTGATGCTGATATTGGGCTGATGCTGATATTGGGCTGATGCTGATATTGGGCTGATGCTGATATTGGGCTGATGCTGATATTGGGCTGATGCTGATATTGGGCTGATGCTGATATTGGGCTGATGCTGATATTGGGCTGATGCTGATATTGGGCTGATGCTGATATTGGGCTGATGCTGATATTGGGCTGATGCTGATATTGGGCTGATGCTGATATTGGGCTGATGCTGATATTGGGCTGATGCTGATATTGGGCTGATGCTGATATTGGGCTGATGATGCTGATATTGGGCTGATGATGCTGATATTGGGCTGATGCTGATATTGGGCTGATGCTGATATTGGGCTGATGCTGATATTGGGCTGATGCTGATATTGGGCTGATGCTGATATTGGGCTGATGCTGATATTGGGCTGATGCTGATATTGGGCTGATGCTGATATTGGGCTGATGCTGATATTGGGCTGATGCTGATATTGGGCTGATGCTGATATTGGGCTGATGCTGATATTGGGCTGATGCTGATATTGGGCTGATGCTGATATTGGGCTGATGCTGATATTGGGCTGATGCTGATATTGGGCTGATGCTGATATTGGGCTGATGCTGATATTGGGCTGATGCTGATATTGGGCTGATGCTGATATTGGGCTGATGCTGATATTGGGCTGATGCTGATATTGGGCTGATGCTGATATTGGGCTGATGCTGATATTGGGCTGATGCTGATATTGGGCTGATGCTGATATTGGGCTGATGCTGATATTGGGCTGATGCTGATATTGGAAACCTTGTCTGAACCCCTCCATCCTTCCTGTAGCTGCTCAGACTCTGCTTCTCTGCCCCCAGCCAAGCTTATAGGCCTGCAGAGTGTCTAGTTTTGAAGATACAGACTCTGCTAAGCAAAAGTGAACAGGGCCAAACTGGGCTTATTTCGCTGTGAAAGTGACATTTAGGCACGGAGTTGGAAAACCTTGTCTGAACCCCTCCATCCTTCCTGTAGCTGCTCAGACTCTGCTTCTCTGCCCCCAGCCAAGCTTATAGGCCTGCAGAGTGTCTAGTTTTGAAGATACAGACTCTGCTAAGCAAAAGTGAACAGGGCCAAACTGGGCTTATTTCGCTGTGAAAGTGACATTTAGGCACGGAGTTGGAAAACCTTGTCTGAACCCCTCCATCCTTCCTGTAGCTGCTCAGACTCTGCTTCTCTGCCCCCAGCCAAGCTTATAGGCCTGCAGAGTGTCTAGTTTTGAAGATACAGACTCTGCTAAGCAAAAGTGAACAGGGCCAAACTGGGCTTATTTCGCTGTGAAAGTGACATTTAGGCACGGAGTTGGAAAACCTTGTCTGAACCCCTCCATCCTTCCTGTAGCTGCTCAGACTCTGCCCTTCTCTGCCCCCAGCCAAGCTTATAGGCCTGCAGAGTGTCTAGTTTTGAAGATACAGACTCTGCTAAGCAAAAGTGAACAGGGCCAAACTGGGCTTATTTCGCTGTGAAAGTGACATTTAGGCACGGAGTTGGAAAACCTTGTCTGAACCCCTCCATCCTTCCTGTAGCTGCTCAGACTCTGCTTCTCTGCCCCCAGCCAAGCTTATAGGCCTGCAGAGTGTCTAGTTTTGAAGATACAGACTCTGCTAAGCAAAAGTGAACAGGGCCAAACTGGGCTTATTTCGCTGTGAAAGTGACATTTAGGCACGGAGTTGGAAAACCTTGTCTGAACCCCTCCATCCTTCCTGTAGCTGCTCAGACTCTGCTTCTCTGCCCCCAGCCAAGCTTATAGGCCTGCAGAGTGTCTAGTTTTGAAGATACAGACTCTGCTAAGCAAAAGTGAACAGGGCCAAACTGGGCTTATTTCGCTGTGAAAGTGACATTTAGGCACGGAGTTGGAAAACCTTGTCTGAACCCCTCCATCCTTCCTGTAGCTGCTCAGACTCTGCTTCTCTGCCCCCAGCCAAGCTTATAGGCCTGCAGAGTGTCTAGTTTTGAAGATACAGACTCTGCTAAGCAAAAGTGAACAGGGCCAAACTGGGCTTATTTCGCTGTGAAAGTGACATTTAGGCACGGAGTTGGAAAACCTTGTCTGAACCCCTCCATCCTTCCTGTAGCTGCTCAGACTCTGCTTCTCTGCCCCCAGCCAAGCTTATAGGCCTGCAGAGTGTCTAGTTTTGAAGATACAGACTCTGCTAAGCAAAAGTGAACAGGGCCAAACTGGGCTTATTTCGCTGTGAAAGTGACATTTAGGCACGGAGTTGGAAAACCTTGTCTGAACCCCTCCATCCTTCCTGTAGCTGCTCAGACTCTGCTTCTCTGCCCCCAGCCAAGCTTATAGGCCTGCAGAGTGTCTAGTTTTGAAGATACAGACTCTGCTAAGCAAAAGTGAACAGGGCCAAACTGGGCTTATTTCGCTGTGAAAGTGACATTTAGGCACGGAGTTGGAAAACCTTGTCTGAACCCCTCCATCCTTCCTGTAGCTGCTCAGACTCTGCTTCTCTGCCCCCAGCCAAGCTTATAGGCCTGCAGAGTGTCTAGTTTTGAAGATACAGACTCTGCTAAGCAAAAGTGAACAGGGCCAAACTGGGCTTATTTCGCTGTGAAAGTGACATTTAGGCACGGAGTTGGAAAACCTTGTCTGAACCCCTCCATCCTTCCTGTAGCTGCTCAGACTCTGCTTCTCTGCCCCCAGCCAAGCTTATAGGCCTGCAGAGTGTCTAGTTTTGAAGATACAGACTCTGCTAAGCAAAAGTGAACAGGGCCAAACTGGGCTTATTTCGCTGTGAAAGTGACATTTAGGCACGGAGTTGGAAAACCTTGTCTGAACCCCTCCATCCTTCCTGTAGCTGCTCAGACTCTGCTTCTCTGCCCCCAGCCAAGCTTATAGGCCTGCAGAGTGTCTAGTTTTGAAGATACAGACTCTGCTAAGCAAAAGTGAACAGGGCCAAACTGGGCTTATTTCGCTGTGAAAGTGACATTTAGGCACGGAGTTGGAAAACCTTGTCTGAACCCCTCCATCCTTCCTGTAGCTGCTCAGACTCTGCTTCTCTGCCCCCAGCCAAGCTTATAGGCCTGCAGAGTGTCTAGTTTTGAAGATACAGACTCTGCTAAGCAAAAGTGAACAGGGCCAAACTGGGCTTATTTCGCTGTGAAAGTGACATTTAGGCACGGAGTTGGAAAACCTTGTCTGAACCCCTCCATCCTTCCTGTAGCTGCTCAGACTCTGCTTCTCTGCCCCCAGCCAAGCTTATAGGCCTGCAGAGTGTCTAGTTTTGAAGATACAGACTCTGCTAAGCAAAAGTGAACAGGGCCAAACTGGGCTTATTTCGCTGTGAAAGTGACATTTAGGCACGGAGTTGGAAAACCTTGTCTGAACCCCTCCATCCTTCCTGTAGCTGCTCAGACTCTGCTTCTCTGCCCCCAGCCAAGCTTATAGGCCTGCAGAGTGTCTAGTTTTGAAGATACAGACTCTGCTAAGCAAAAGTGAACAGGGCCAAACTGGGCTTATTTCGCTGTGAAAGTGACATTTAGGCACGGAGTTGGAAAACCTTGTCTGAACCCCTCCATCCTTCCTGTAGCTGCTCAGACTCTGCTTCTCTGCCCCCAGCCAAGCTTATAGGCCTGCAGAGTGTCTAGTTTTGAAGATACAGACTCTGCTAAGCAAAAGTGAACAGGGCCAAACTGGGCTTATTTCGCTGTGAAAGTGACATTTAGGCACGGAGTTGGAAAACCTTGTCTGAACCCCTCCATCCTTCCTGTAGCTGCTCAGACTCTGCTTCTCTGCCCCCAGCCAAGCTTATAGGCCTGCAGAGTGTCTAGTTTTGAAGATACAGACTCTGCTAAGCAAAAGTGAACAGGGCCAAACTGGGCTTATTTCGCTGTGAAAGTGACATTTAGGCACGGAGTTGGAAAACCTTGTCTGAACCCCTCCATCCTTCCTGTAGCTGCTCAGACTCTGCTTCTCTGCCCCCAGCCAAGCTTATAGGCCTGCAGAGTGTCTAGTTTTGAAGATACAGACTCTGCTAAGCAAAAGTGAACAGGGCCAAACTGGGCTTATTTCGCTGTGAAAGTGACATTTAGGCACGGAGTTGGAAAACCTTGTCTGAACCCCTCCATCCTTCCTGTAGCTGCTCAGACTCTGCTTCTCTGCCCCCAGCCAAGCTTATAGGCCTGCAGAGTGTCTAGTTTTGAAGATACAGACTCTGCTAAGCAAAAGTGAACAGGGCCAAACTGGGCTTATTTCGCTGTGAAAGTGACATTTAGGCACGGAGTTGGAAAACCTTGTCTGAACCCCTCCATCCTTCCTGTAGCTGCTCAGACTCTGCTTCTCTGCCCCCAGCCAAGCTTATAGGCCTGCAGAGTGTCTAGTTTTGAAGATACAGACTCTGCTAAGCAAAAGTGAACAGGGCCAAACTGGGCTTATTTCGCTGTGAAAGTGACATTTAGGCACGGAGTTGGAAAACCTTGTCTGAACCCCTCCATCCTTCCTGTAGCTGCTCAGACTCTGCTTCTCTGCCCCCAGCCAAGCTTATAGGCCTGCAGAGTGTCTAGTTTTGAAGATACAGACTCTGCTAAGCAAAAGTGAACAGGGCCAAACTGGGCTTATTTCGCTGTGAAAGTGACATTTAGGCACGGAGTTGGAAAACCTTGTCTGAACCCCTCCATCCTTCCTGTAGCTGCTCAGACTCTGCTTCTCTGCCCCCAGCCAAGCTTATAGGCCTGCAGAGTGTCTAGTTTTGAAGATACAGACTCTGCTAAGAAAAAGTGAACAGGGCCAAACTGGGCTTATTTCGCTGTGAAAGTGACATTTAGGCACGGAGTTGGAAAACCTTGTCTGAACCCCTCCATCCTTCCTGTAGCTGCTCAGACTCTGCTTCTCTGCCCCCAGCCAAGCTTATAGGCCTGCAGAGTGTCTAGTTTTGAAGATACAGACTCTGCTAAGCAAAAGTGAACAGGGCCAAACTGGGCTTATTTCGCTGTGAAAGTGACATTTAGGCACGGAGTTGGAAAACCTTGTCTGAACCCCTCCATCCTTCCTGTAGCTGCTCAGACTCTGCTTCTCTGCCCCCAGCCAAGCTTATAGGCCTGCAGAGTGTCTAGTTTTGAAGATACAGACTCTGCTAAGCAAAAGTGAACAGGGCCAAACTGGGCTTATTTCGCTGTGAAAGTGACATTTAGGCACGGAGTTGGAAAACCTTGTCTGAACCCCTCCATCCTTCCTGTAGCTGCTCAGACTCTGCTTCTCTGCCCCCAGCCAAGCTTATAGGCCTGCAGAGTGTCTAGTTTTGAAGATACAGACTCTGCTAAGTGTAACCCAGGTCATGGAAACTGGTTACTAATGAAGAAATGGAGCAAGTCTACCTAACTTGATTTCCCCCTGTCATGCTGCTGACAAATAGTCAGCCAAGGCCATGGAGACTGACAGGTGAATTTCACCCAATCAGACGACACACCTCAACTGCTTGCCCCGCCCTTCTCTGCTCCCCAGTCTCACACAGAAGCTGCACTGAACTGAAGAAGTCCCCCATGACAGAGAGAGAGAGGCACAGAGCCCAAACAGATCAATAATTAGAACAATAAATAAGCTTAAAGCTAGAAAAGACAGCACACACACCTTGCCCATCAACTGAGGGCTGAGAGTTTGTTCTGCTAAACATTGGTGAGTTGCTACAAACTTTGTTAGCTAAGCTAGTAGCCATGATGTTTAGCTAAGCCTGTAGCCATGATGGTTAGCCATGAGAGTTAGCAGCTAATTGGCTAGAGCCACCATGTTATTCCAATGCTTTTCATGTTTGGCTAGCAGTAGCACATTGTTCCAAGCTAACCTACCTGGTTAATTATGTGGATACAGTTTGTACTCTAAATAGAACAGAACTATTTTCTGTCATCAATGTAGATGGCCGTGTGTTGGTTTTATTTTAGTTTTGTACATTTTGTTACGTTTTAGCCTTTGATAAAATAGGCTGCTAAGTAAAGGATACTTTCCACACCTTTCATTTCCTAGCTGTGTGACTGTGTGCTGGGGGTAGCTGCAGCATCACCATTCCTGGTGATTGAGAGCACTTTATTTGCATACCATTGGTGAGAAAAGCACTTTTGTTACAATGCATTTTATTTGAATGAGAATGTATTTTATTTTCATACTGAAAGAAGTTTGTTGTATTTTATTTTAATTAATTGAAACACACTGAACGGAAACACTGTAAAGAATTACTGTTAATTATAGTTCTTCATGCTGTCCTGTATGCATGCCATACAGGTCAGGTTTTTTGGATGAGGCCAGAGTTTAGGTCTACCAAGGATGGCGAGCGACTAACCCAGGAGGATTTGCATGCGAAGACCATCTTTGATTTTCCTTGGAGACATACTCTGCATCAAGTCTGTGTGTTCTATCAGTGTGGTAGGACAGAACTGAGCACAATCACAGAACTTGAACACTACAAAGTGAACACTGCACAACATCCATTGCACATCACTACTACACCTCACAGTGTGGTTGGACTGTCATAGACTCACTCACATACAGTACACACCTGTGTGGTCCAAATTGGGTTTATTGACTGAAGTGTGTGCATTGATGTATATGGTGTTTTGAATTGAAGGTAATTGTAATTTCATTCTGTATTGGGATTAAGAGTTCATGGATCCATAGTTCATAAATATTCATACTTACCATACAGTTAAAAGAATATTTACAATTAAAAAGATATCTATAGTTAAAAGGATACTAACTAAAAAGATACTTACCAGGGTGCACCCGAGGATAAAAGACAGTAGATCATAAAACTAGATTAAAACCCATAGGTTCAAACCCATAGGACCTGTAGCATAAATTAAAGGGTACTTCACCCAAAATATTTAAAGGGTTTAATCTGAAAGATAATAGTGATCTAATCACTGACGTCAAGAGGTGACCACAAGTTACGCACTATCTGAGCTCATTATTGTTGTTTACTGTTGTCTATGTCTGTATGTGTGTTTTTGGTACCATTCAATTTATTTACTATTTTCTATAATACAAGCCGGCCGTTCTTTATTACATGCTACATACTGGTGTGGTCTCATTTCGATCATTTTACTCTTTTATGCTCCCAGAGCCGAACCTAACTGAATACTAGTCCAGATTTAATACTTTATTGTTCTTGGTCATACGTCCATTATACAAAGGTATTACCGGTACACTTGTTACATAAAATTTGGCGAGCTAGCCAGGAGCATTGTGGGTAATTTAAGACCAAACGAGACAACCGGTATTGATAACAAAAATAAATAACAAGTCTACTTATTTTGAAGCCCGGTCAAAATGGAAATAGTTATGAGTGAAATGGTCAAAATCCCTAACTCAGTCATAGTTAGTGAACTTTGTGGGCCCATCAGTGTAGAATTTGATCAGGAAGTCACTGAACACTTGCAAACTCATGGCAAAATTAACCGTATACTCCCCATTGAAGATAAAAAATCTCCATTTCATGGGCAGTTAATTTATGAGTTTGAGTCTGGCGCATCCATGGAGTCACTTCAGCTCTTGTTGCCCCTTGCTTATATTAGCCCCAGCAGAGCAGATGTCACATACGAAGTGAAGGCCTTAGCTTCTGTGTACACTCCTACAGCAAGCAGTAGTGCCACCAGTACTTACCTTGATGAGCTGCAAGAAATAGCCAAGCTAAGTGGGCAATCATTTGAAGAACTGCTCAGAGGAGAGCTTGCTAAACTTATCACATCTGCTGCTTCACCTCTGAGTAACAACAAGGACCGAGAAAGTGAATCCCCAAGGCCAGATCCAACACAGACCTCAGTTCATTTGGCCTCCGCGCCGCTACAGGCTGCCACACTCCAACCCAGCCTTGAGTCTACGAGTTCAGTTGATCTAACTTCCACGACTGGTGCAAGTTCACAACCCAGTGTCACCGATCAGACATCAGTTCCATTCCCCACTATGAAACCTCAGCCACGTGCTGCACCGACTCAACTTCAAAACCTGACCAATGACAACGCATCACCTGTCCAAGCACAGGTTGACTCAAAGACAATTCAACACCTCAGTAAAACTGACATGAACCCTCCTGGCGTACAGAGGGTCATCGTTGAACACATAGTGAGAAGCCAAGAAGCTGCATCGCATCATCTTGCTCCTTCACGTCTCAGAGTTTTTTCAGGCAGATCTCCCCGTCCAACCAACGAGGTTGACTATGACACATGGCGTACCAACGTTGAACTGATGATGAATGACCCAGCTATTTCAGACCTGCATCGGTCTAGGAGAATACTCGACAGTCTGCTGCCGCCAGCTACTGAAGTCACCAAGCACTTGGGTCCACAAGCATCCCCCGCAGCTTATCTCGAGTTGCTAGATTCTGCTTATGGAACAGTAGAAGATGGAGATGAGCTCTTTGCCAAGTTCCTGACTACGTTCCAAGACCCAAATGAAAAGCCCTCCAGCTACTTACACAGGTTGCAGGTAGTCTTGAGTACAGCAGTGAGAAGAGGTGGCGTATCTGCCAGCGAAGTCAACAGACTTCTCCTTAACCAGTTCTGCAGAAATTGCTGGGATAATGCACTTCTAGCTGACCTCCAGCTGAAGCACAGAAAGAACAACCCCCCTTCCTTTGCAGAGTTGCTGTTGCTCCTTCGCACAGAAGAGGATAAGCATGCTGCAAAGGAAACTCGCATGAAGAAACACCTTGGTGCCTCCAAGCAACGTATCACGTCACATCTACAGAGTGCATGTGCCTATACGGATTCCAATGAGACTGAACAGTTGAAGAAGCAAGTTGCTGCTCTTCAAAGTCAACTCACAAACTTGAAGAAAGCAAAGACTGAAAAGAAGGACAAATCAGCTAATTCCAAAGTAGCTGCAGACAAAGAACGAACTACGAAAGGCAAGAGTCAAAGGCCTGAGAAGCAGCCAACCTTGAGCCGTAAGTCAATCAAGCCCCGGCCATGGTACTGCTTCCAGTGCGGTGAAGATGGGCACATTAAACCATCATGTGACAATGAGCCAAACCCTTCACTTGTCGCAACCAAGAGGAAGCTACTTCAAGACAGGCAACTTCAGTGGGAAGCTCAACCCGCTTCATCGGATGAGGATCAGTTAAACGACTAGCAGCCCCTGTTGAGGGACAAATAGGAGCTGCAGGTGATGAGACCCGTCCCACCGTAACCAAACAGAAAGCCTCACTGAAAAGTGCCCATACTAAAGACAAACCCATGAAACTTCCCAGTGGTTTAGTTGGAACAAAGTATACTGCCCAAGTCACCATTGCAGACCAAGAAGTGAACTGTCTCTTAGACACAGGGTCTCAAGTTACAACAGTCCCCCTGTCGTTCTATGAGCAACACTTGTCGAGTCAAGCCATTAAGTCCCTGTACAACCTCCTCGGAGTTGAAGGAGCTAATGGACAAGATGTCCCTTACCTGGGATACGTTGAACTGAGCATAACCTTTCCTAAGGAGTTTGTAGGGGTTGATACAGAAGTGCCAACCTTAGCATTGGTTGTACCCAAACTCCGTGCTGAAGATCAAGTTCTAATTGGCACCAACACCCTTGATGTCCTCTACACTGATTATGCTCAGAAGACACCTGCCCCACCCCAGCCTACCTCATTTGGCTATCGTGCAGTTTTAAAACTTCTCCAGCTCAGACAACAACAAGCTGAAGATGGAAATTTGGGATTGGTGAGACTACAAGGAAAAATGCCAGAAGTTGTTCCAGCCGGCCAGCAAGTGGTTCTCAACGGATGTATCAGTGTTCGTGGCTCCCAGGCTGACAAATGGGCCATCCTTGAATCCCCCTCAATGTCCTCCTTGCCAGGCGGCCTACTTGTGTCCAGCTGCCTGTTCACCCTCCCAACTGCCAGACACCACACCCAGCTGCCTGTGGTGATAAAAAATGAGTCGGGGCATGACATTACCATTCCCCCAAAAACGGTGCTGGCTGAAGTGAATACTGTTCAGCAAGTAATTCAGAAAGGACCTGCAGCAGCTGACCCCAGCCCTGCAGATAAGCCAGACAGACCTGAATTGAAATTCGACTTTGAAGATTCTCCCATATCCACTGAGTGGAAAGAGCGAGTGACCAGCAAACTGAACTCAATGCCTGAAGTGTTTGCACACCATGACCTCGACTTCGGTCACACCGACAAGGTCAAACACCGCATAAAGCTCAGTGATGAGACTCCTTTCAAGCAGCGAGCAAGACCTATACACCCCCAAGACCTTGAGGCCGTTCGAAAACACCTTCAGGAGCTGTTGAATTCTGGTGTCATTCAAGAGTCGGAGTCTCCCTTCTCATCGCCAATCGTCGTAGTGAGGAAGAAGAATGGTGACGTAAGACTCTGCATTGACTACCGCAAGCTCAACCTACAAACTATCAAGGATGCATATGCTCTGCCCCACCTAGAAGAAGCCTTCTCCACCCTAAGTGGGTCGAAGTGGTTCTCCGTGCTTGATCTCAAATCTGGGTACTACCAGATTGAGATGGAGGAAGAAGACAAGCAGAAGACCGCATTCGTCTGTCCCCTAGGCTTCTGGGAGTTTTGTAGGATGCCTCAAGGAATCACCAATGCGCCATCTACGTTTCAACGCTTGATGGAGCGTTGTATGGGCGACATCAATCTGAAAGAGGTCTTGGTCTTTATAGACGACCTAATTGTCTTTTCAGAGACATTGGAAGAGCATGAGAGCAGACTGCTTCGAGTACTGTCACGTCTGAAGGAATATGGCCTTAAGTTGTCACCAGAAAAATGCAAGTTTTTCCAGACTTCTGTTCGATATCTGGGCCACATCGTCTCCCGAGATGGAGTAGAGACGGACCCAGAGAAGATAAAAGCCCTTTCAACCTGGCCAGTTCCCTGTACCCTTAAGGAATTGAGGTCCTTTCTAGGCTTCTCCGGGTACTACAGGAGATATGTCCAGGATTACTCGAAAATAGTCAAACCTCTAAATGACTTGACCTCCGGTTATCCACCACTCCGGAAAGGTTCCAAACCAACAAAGGAGCAGACTGCCAAGTACCACAATCCTAAAGAGCCCTTCGGCAGTCGTTGGACAATCACCTGCCAGCAAGCTTTTCAAACCGTCATTGACAAGCTCACATCCGCTCCTGTACTGGGTTTTGCTGACCCCAAGCTGCATTACATCCTTCACACCGATGCAAGTACCACTGGGCTAGGAGCAGCCTTATACCAGGAACAAGAGGGGAGGATGCGAGTCATTGCGTTTGCCAGCAGAGGGTTGTCACGGAGCGAGTCCAGGTATCCAGCTCACAAGCTTGAATTCTTGGCGCTCAAATGGTCTGTTACCGAGAAATTAAAGGACTATCTGTATGGCTGTCCGTTCACTGTGGTCACTGACAGTAACCCTCTGACGTACCTTCTCACAACTGCGAAGCTTGATGCCACAAGTTACAGGTGGTTGGCAGCCCTGTCAACTTTCTCTTTCAAACTTCAGTATCGTGCTGGAAAGCAAAACCAAGATGCTGACGGTCTCTCAAGACGTCCCCATGGTGGGCTGTCAGACGACTTAACATCACAGAAGGAGCGAGAGCGCATACAGCAGTTCACACGACACCATCTAGCAGACCCCGAGATTGTACAAGCCATCTGCGAAAGGCATCTCATCTGCCAAAGAACAGACGATGATTCTGACGATATTGACCCTGGTATCACTCTGGTTGAGTCTCTTGCCATCTCTGCAGATGCCATACCAAGCAGCTTTGAACAAGAAAGTTCTTCTGTCATCCCTCATTTCTCAAGCGAGGAAATAAAGGAGAAGCAGAGAGCAGATCCCAGCATCAGAGAGATCATCTATCAGCTCGAGACTGGAGAGAAGCCCCCTCCTACTGCTAGAGCTGAGCTCCCCGAACTTCCACTCTTGTTGCGGGAGTGGAATCGTCTGGAGTTGAGGAGCGGAGTCTTGTATAGACGGAAGCAAGACGGAGCTCATCAATCTTACCAACTTGTCTTACCAGAGGAGCTGCGGCCCCTTGTGTTGACAAGTCTCCACAACGACATGGGCCACATGGGAATTGATCGTACTCTCGACCTTGTGAGATCCCGTTTCTATTGGCCCAAGATGGCATCCGCTGTGGAAACCAAGATCAAGACTTGCAACCGCTGTGTTCGACGTAAAACCCAGCCAGAGAGAGCCGCTCCCTTGGTCAACATCAAGACCAGCAGACCATTGGAGTTGGTCTGTATGGACTACCTTTCTCTGGAACCGGATAGGAGTAACACGAAAGACATACTCGTGATTACTGACCACTTTACGAAGTATGCAGTGGCAATACCAACTCCGAACCAGAAGGCAAGGACTGTTGCCAAGACCCTCTGGGACCATTTTATCATCCATTATGGTTTCCCAGAACGGCTCCACAGTGATCAAGGTCCAGACTTTGAGTCCAAAACCATCAAGGAACTGTGCGAGCTCGGAGGAATCAGAAAGTGCAGAACAACTCCCTATCATCCGAGAGGTAATCCTGTTGAGCGGTTCAACCGGACCCTCCTGCAGATGTTAGGAACTTTGGAGAGTGAAGACAAAACCCACTGGCGGGATTTCGTAAAGCCTCTGGTTCATGCGTATAATTGTACCAGGAACGATGTTACTGGCTTTACCCCATATGAGCTGATGTTTGGCAGACAGCCCAGACTACCAGTCGACCTAGCCTTTGGTCTGCCTGTCCACAAACAAAAGAAGTCACACTCACAGTATGTGAGGGATCTCAAAAGTCATCTGGAGGAGAGTTACAGAGTTGCCACTCGTAATGCCCTCAAGACAGCGGAGAGAAACAAGAAACGGTTCGACAAACGAGTTACCGAATCCACTCTTGAAGTTGGCGACCGAGTCCTGGTCCGAAGTGTTCGCCTACGTGGTAAACATAAGCTAGCAGACAAGTGGGAATCCGATGTCTACGAAGTTGTAAAGCGTGCCGGTGATCTGCCTGTATATACAGTCAAGCCTGAGACCAAAGACCGCCCACTGCGCACCTTACACCGTGACCTGCTACTGCCTTGTGGGTTCCTACCAGCAAGTGAACCTGAAAAACCTGTCGCACCGAAGCCTGTCCGTAAACCTCGTACACGGCAGACTCCTGGTTCTGATGATGCAGAAACAAGTAGTGTTGCAGATATGGAAACAACCTGTGTTATTGACGAGGATGAAGATATCCCTGTTCCTGTCCACCGGTTTACAGATCTGCGGATCCCAGAGCCAGTTACATTCACTAAGGTGTATGAAACTCGTGGATGGAAGTCAAAGCAACCTCCTTGTGCTGATGCTGAAGAAGAGCAGCCAGGATCAGATCTAGACCCTACTACTTCATGTCCTTCTGTTGAACTGACTCCTGTGGATGAAGAGGCCCTTGATAATGTTCCAGTCGATGATGAAGTACACAACTTACCTGACGAAGACAACCTACCTGAATTAGACAACTTACCTGAAGAAGACATCTTGTCTGAGAGAGACTACTTACCAGAGGATCCACCTGGAGAAGAAACAACTGAAAATGACACACCACCTGATCTAGACTTGCCTGATTGTAACTCACCTGATACTGTTCCACAATCCATGGAGGAAGTCCCTACCATCATGGATGAAGTGTTACCTGTATTGTCTGACATGTCAGAGTTGAGTGAAGAGGAGACACCCGAAGAGGAGAAACCTGAAAAGGAAAGACCTGAAGAGGAGAACCCTGAAGAGGAAAATTCTGAAAGTGAAGAAGTGAGAACGAATGTACCTGACACAGTTACTGTTGAGTCCACTCCAGTTGATGCTGAAACTGCTGAAGCAGATGCAGTTACAGACACAGTGGAGGAAGCTGAATGTCCTGTCCGTCGTTCTGCTAGGATACAGCGAAGGCAAGAGAGAAATCAGATTAATAATTTCTCAGTGATTCAATCACTTTTTCAAGGCCTCAGTAATGCCTTTACAAGATTGTTGGATGGAGATGACCACATGTCCCTGACATCCCCCAACGTGTTGATCAGTCAGCCATTAAGATGTAACGGATGCAACGGGACGTGCACTAATTCAAGAGGGGAGGATGTAACCCAGGTCATGGAAACTGGTTACTAATGAAGAAATGGAGCAAGTCTACCTAACTTGATTTCCCCCTGTCATGCTGCTGACAAATAGTCAGCCAAGGCCATGGAGACTGACAGGTGAATTTCACCCAATCAGACGACACACCTCAACTGCTTGCCCCGCCCTTCTCTGCTCCCCAGTCTCACACAGAAGCTGCACTGAACTGAAGAAGTCCCCCATGACAGAGAGAGAGAGGCACAGAGCCCAAACAGATCAATAATTAGAACAATAAATAAGCTTAAAGCTAGAAAAGACAGCACACACACCTTGCCCATCAACTGAGGGCTGAGAGTTTGTTCTGCTAAACATTGGTGAGTTGCTACAAACTTTGTTAGCTAAGCTAGTAGCCATGATGTTTAGCTAAGCCTGTAGCCATGATGGTTAGCCATGAGAGTTAGCAGCTAATTGGCTAGAGCCACCATGTTATTCCAATGCTTTTCATGTTTGGCTAGCAGTAGCACATTGTTCCAAGCTAACCTACCTGGTTAATTATGTGGATACAGTTTGTACTCTAAATAGAACAGAACTATTTTCTGTCATCAATGTAGATGGCCGTGTGTTGGTTTTATTTTAGTTTTGTACATTTTGTTACGTTTTAGCCTTTGATAAAATAGGCTGCTAAGTAAAGGATACTTTCCACACCTTTCATTTCCTAGCTGTGTGACTGTGTGCTGGGGGTAGCTGCAGCATCACCATTCCTGGTGATTGAGAGCACTTTATTTGCATACCATTGGTGAGAAAAGCACTTTTGTTACAATGCATTTTATTTGAATGAGAATGTATTTTATTTTCATACTGAAAGAAGTTTGTTGTATTTTATTTTAATTAATTGAAACACACTGAACGGAAACACTGTAAAGAATTACTGTTAATTATAGTTCTTCATGCTGTCCTGTATGCATGCCATACAGGTCAGGTTTTTTGGATGAGGCCAGAGTTTAGGTCTACCAAGGATGGCGAGCGACTAACCCAGGAGGATTTGCATGCGAAGACCATCTTTGATTTTCCTTGGAGACATACTCTGCATCAAGTCTGTGTGTTCTATCAGTGTGGTAGGACAGAACTGAGCACAATCACAGAACTTGAACACTACAAAGTGAACACTGCACAACATCCATTGCACATCACTACTACACCTCACAGTGTGGTTGGACTGTCATAGACTCACTCACATACAGTACACACCTGTGTGGTCCAAATTGGGTTTATTGACTGAAGTGTGTGCATTGATGTATATGGTGTTTTGAATTGAAGGTAATTGTAATTTCATTCTGTATTGGGATTAAGAGTTCATGGATCCATAGTTCATAAATATTCATACTTACCATACAGTTAAAAGAATATTTACAATTAAAAAGATATCTATAGTTAAAAGGATACTAACTAAAAAGATACTTACCAGGGTGCACCCGAGGATAAAAGACAGTAGATCATAAAACTAGATTAAAACCCATAGGTTCAAACCCATAGGACCTGTAGCATAAATTAAAGGGTACTTCACCCAAAATATTTAAAGGGTTTAATCTGAAAGATAATAGTGATCTAATCACTGACGTCAAGAGGTGACCACAAGTTACGCACTATCTGAGCTCATTATTGTTGTTTACTGTTGTCTATGTCTGTATGTGTGTTTTTGGTACCATTCAATTTATTTACTATTTTCTATAATACAAGCCGGCCGTTCTTTATTACATGCTACATACTGGTGTGGTCTCATTTCGATCATTTTACTCTTTTATGCTCCCAGAGCCGAACCTAACTGAATACTAGTCCAGATTTAATACTTTATTGTTCTTGGTCATACGTCCATTATACAAAGGTATTACCGGTACACTTGTTACATAAGCAAAAGTGAACAGGGCCAAACTGGGCTTATTTCGCTGTGAAAGTGACATTTAGGCACGGAGTTGGAAAACCTTGTCTGAACCCCTCCATCCTTCCTGTAGCTGCTCAGACTCTGCTTCTCTGCCCCCAGCCAAGCTTATAGGCCTGCAGAGTGTCTAGTTTTGAAGATACAGACTCTGCTAAGCAAAAGTGAACAGGGCCAAACTGGGCTTATTTCGCTGTGAAAGTGACATTTAGGCACGGAGTTGGAAAACCTTGTCTGAACCCCTCCATCCTTCCTGTAGCTGCTCAGACTCTGCTTCTCTGCCCCCAGCCAAGCTTATAGGCCTGCAGAGTGTCTAGTTTTGAAGATACAGACTCTGCTAAGCAAAAGTGAACAGGGCCAAACTGGGCTTATTTCGCTGTGAAATTTCGATGTCACTTTCACAGCGAAATAAGCCCAGTTTGGCCCTGTTCACTTTTGCTTAGCAGAGTCTGTATCTTCAAAACTAGACACTCTGCAGGCCTATAAGCTTGGCTGGGGGCAGAGAAGCAGAGTCTGAGCAGCTACAGGAAGGATGGAGGGGTTCAGACAAGGTTTTCCAACTCCGTGCCTAAATGTCACTTTCACAGCGAAATAAGCCCAGTTTGGCCCTGTTCACTTTTGCTTAGCAGAGTCTGTATCTTCAAAACTAGACACTCTGCAGGCCTATAAGCTTGGCTGGGGGCAGAGAAGCAGAGTCTGAGCAGCTACAGGAAGGATGGAGGGGTTCAGACAAGGTTTTCCAACTCCGTGCCTAAATGTCACTTTCACAGCGAAATAAGCCCAGTTTGGCCCTGTTCACTTTTGCTTAGCAGAGTCTGTATCTTCAAAACTAGACACTCTGCAGGCCTATAAGCTTGGCTGGGGGCAGAGAAGCAGAGTCTGAGCAGCTACAGGAAGGATGGAGGGGTTCAGACAAGGTTTTCCAACTCCGTGCCTAAATGTCACTTTCACAGCGAAATAAGCCCAGTTTGGCCCTGTTCACTTTTGCTTAGCAGAGTCTGTATCTTCAAAACTAGACACTCTGCAGGCCTATAAGCTTGGCTGGGGGCAGAGAAGCAGAGTCTGAGCAGCTACAGGAAGGATGGAGGGGTTCAGACAAGGTTTTCCAACTCCGTGCCTAAATGTCACTTTCACAGCGAAATAAGCCCAGTTTGGCCCTGTTCACTTTTGCTTAGCAGAGTCTGTATCTTCAAAACTAGACACTCTGCAGGCCTATAAGCTTGGCTGGGGGCAGAGAAGCAGAGTCTGAGCAGCTACAGGAAGGATGGAGGGGTTCAGACAAGGTTTTCCAACTCCGTGCCTAAATGTCACTTTCACAGCGAAATAAGCCCAGTTTGGCCCTGTTCACTTTTGCTTAGCAGAGTCTGTATCTTCAAAACTAGACACTCTGCAGGCCTATAAGCTTGGCTGGGGGCAGAGAAGCAGAGTCTGAGCAGCTACAGGAAGGATGGAGGGGTTCAGACAAGGTTTTCCAACTCCGTGCCTAAATGTCACTTTCACAGCGAAATAAGCCCAGTTTGGCCCTGTTCACTTTTGCTTAGCAGAGTCTGTATCTTCAAAACTAGACACTCTGCAGGCCTATAAGCTTGGCTGGGGGCAGAGAAGCAGAGTCTGAGCAGCTACAGGAAGGATGGAGGGGTTCAGACAAGGTTTTCCAACTCCGTGCCTAAATGTCACTTTCACAGCGAAATAAGCCCAGTTTGGCCCTGTTCACTTTTGCTTAGCAGAGTCTGTATCTTCAAAACTAGACACTCTGCAGGCCTATAAGCTTGGCTGGGGGCAGAGAAGCAGAGTCTGAGCAGCTACAGGAAGGATGGAGGGGTTCAGACAAGGTTTTCCAACTCCGTGCCTAAATGTCACTTTCACAGCGAAATAAGCCCAGTTTGGCCCTGTTCACTTTTGCTTAGCAGAGTCTGTATCTTCAAAACTAGACACTCTGCAGGCCTATAAGCTTGGCTGGGGGCAGAGAAGCAGAGTCTGAGCAGCTACAGGAAGGATGGAGGGGTTCAGACAAGGTTTTCCAACTCCGTGCCTAAATGTCACTTTCACAGCGAAATAAGCCCAGTTTGGCCCTGTTCACTTTTGCTTAGCAGAGTCTGTATCTTCAAAACTAGACACTCTGCAGGCCTATAAGCTTGGCTGGGGGCAGAGAAGCAGAGTCTGAGCAGCTACAGGAAGGATGGAGGGGTTCAGACAAGGTTTTCCAACTCCGTGCCTAAATGTCACTTTCACAGCGAAATAAGCCCAGTTTGGCCCTGTTCACTTTTGCTTAGCAGAGTCTGTATCTTCAAAACTAGACACTCTGCAGGCCTATAAGCTTGGCTGGGGGCAGAGAAGCAGAGTCTGAGCAGCTACAGGAAGGATGGAGGGGTTCAGACAAGGTTTTCCAACTCCGTGCCTAAATGTCACTTTCACAGCGAAATAAGCCCAGTTTGGCCCTGTTCACTTTTGCTTAGCAGAGTCTGTATCTTCAAAACTAGACACTCTGCAGGCCTATAAGCTTGGCTGGGGGCAGAGAAGCAGAGTCTGAGCAGCTACAGGAAGGATGGAGGGGTTCAGACAAGGTTTTCCAACTCCGTGCCTAAATGTCACTTTCACAGCGAAATAAGCCCAGTTTGGCCCTGTTCACTTTTGCTTAGCAGAGTCTGTATCTTCAAAACTAGACACTCTGCAGGCCTATAAGCTTGGCTGGGGGCAGAGAAGCAGAGTCTGAGCAGCTACAGGAAGGATGGAGGGGTTCAGACAAGGTTTTCCAACTCCGTGCCTAAATGTCACTTTCACAGCGAAATAAGCCCAGTTTGGCCCTGTTCACTTTTGCTTAGCAGAGTCTGTATCTTCAAAACTAGACACTCTGCAGGCCTATAAGCTTGGCTGGGGGCAGAGAAGCAGAGTCTGAGCAGCTACAGGAAGGATGGAGGGGTTCAGACAAGGTTTTCCAACTCCGTGCCTAAATGTCACTTTCACAGCGAAATAAGCCCAGTTTGGCCCTGTTCACTTTTGCTTAGCAGAGTCTGTATCTTCAAAACTAGACACTCTGCAGGCCTATAAGCTTGGCTGGGGGCAGAGAAGCAGAGTCTGAGCAGCTACAGGAAGGATGGAGGGGTTCAGACAAGGTTTTCCAACTCCGTGCCTAAATGTCACTTTCACAGCGAAATAAGCCCAGTTTGGCCCTGTTCACTTTTGCTTAGCAGAGTCTGTATCTTCAAAACTAGACACTCTGCAGGCCTATAAGCTTGGCTGGGGGCAGAGAAGCAGAGTCTGAGCAGCTACAGGAAGGATGGAGGGGTTCAGACAAGGTTTTCCAACTCCGTGCCTAAATGTCACTTTCACAGCGAAATAAGCCCAGTTTGGCCCTGTTCACTTTTGCTTAGCAGAGTCTGTATCTTCAAAACTAGACACTCTGCAGGCCTATAAGCTTGGCTGGGGGCAGAGAAGCAGAGTCTGAGCAGCTACAGGAAGGATGGAGGGGTTCAGACAAGGTTTTCCAACTCCGTGCCTAAATGTCACTTTCACAGCGAAATAAGCCCAGTTTGGCCCTGTTCACTTTTGCTTAGCAGAGTCTGTATCTTCAAAACTAGACACTCTGCAGGCCTATAAGCTTGGCTGGGGGCAGAGAAGCAGAGTCTGAGCAGCTACAGGAAGGATGGAGGGGTTCAGACAAGGTTTTCCAACTCCGTGCCTAAATGTCACTTTCACAGCGAAATAAGCCCAGTTTGGCCCTGTTCACTTTTGCTTAGCAGAGTCTGTATCTTCAAAACTAGACACTCTGCAGGCCTATAAGCTTGGCTGGGGGCAGAGAAGCAGAGTCTGAGCAGCTACAGGAAGGATGGAGGGGTTCAGACAAGGTTTTCCAACTCCGTGCCTAAATGTCACTTTCACAGCGAAATAAGCCCAGTTTGGCCCTGTTCACTTTTGCTTAGCAGAGTCTGTATCTTCAAAACTAGACACTCTGCAGGCCTATAAGCTTGGCTGGGGGCAGAGAAGCAGAGTCTGAGCAGCTACAGGAAGGATGGAGGGGTTCAGACAAGGTTTTCCAACTCCGTGCCTAAATGTCACTTTCACAGCGAAATAAGCCCAGTTTGGCCCTGTTCACTTTTGCTTAGCAGAGTCTGTATCTTCAAAACTAGACACTCTGCAGGCCTATAAGCTTGGCTGGGGGCAGAGAAGCAGAGTCTGAGCAGCTACAGGAAGGATGGAGGGGTTCAGACAAGGTTTTCCAACTCCGTGCCTAAATGTCACTTTCACAGCGAAATAAGCCCAGTTTGGCCCTGTTCACTTTTGCTTAGCAGAGTCTGTATCTTCAAAACTAGACACTCTGCAGGCCTATAAGCTTGGCTGGGGGCAGAGAAGCAGAGTCTGAGCAGCTACAGGAAGGATGGAGGGGTTCAGACAAGGTTTTCCAACTCCGTGCCTAAATGTCACTTTCACAGCGAAATAAGCCCAGTTTGGCCCTGTTCACTTTTGCTTAGCAGAGTCTGTATCTTCAAAACTAGACACTCTGCAGGCCTATAAGCTTGGCTGGGGGCAGAGAAGCAGAGTCTGAGCAGCTACAGGAAGGATGGAGGGGTTCAGACAAGGTTTTCCAACTCCGTGCCTAAATGTCACTTTCACAGCGAAATAAGCCCAGTTTGGCCCTGTTCACTTTTGCTTAGCAGAGTCTGTATCTTCAAAACTAGACACTCTGCAGGCCTATAAGCTTGGCTGGGGGCAGAGAAGCAGAGTCTGAGCAGCTACAGGAAGGATGGAGGGGTTCAGACAAGGTTTTCCAACTCCGTGCCTAAATGTCACTTTCACAGCGAAATAAGCCCAGTTTGGCCCTGTTCACTTTTGCTTAGCAGAGTCTGTATCTTCAAAACTAGACACTCTGCAGGCCTATAAGCTTGGCTGGGGGCAGAGAAGCAGAGTCTGAGCAGCTACAGGAAGGATGGAGGGGTTCAGACAAGGTTTTCCAACTCCGTGCCTAAATGTCACTTTCACAGCGAAATAAGCCCAGTTTGGCCCTGTTCACTTTTGCTTAGCAGAGTCTGTATCTTCAAAACTAGACACTCTGCAGGCCTATAAGCTTGGCTGGGGGCAGAGAAGCAGAGTCTGAGCAGCTACAGGAAGGATGGAGGGGTTCAGACAAGGTTTTCCAACTCCGTGCCTAAATGTCACTTTCACAGCGAAATAAGCCCAGTTTGGCCCTGTTCACTTTTGCTTAGCAGAGTCTGTATCTTCAAAACTAGACACTCTGCAGGCCTATAAGCTTGGCTGGGGGCAGAGAAGCAGAGTCTGAGCAGCTACAGGAAGGATGGAGGGGTTCAGACAAGGTTTTCCAACTCCGTGCCTAAATGTCACTTTCACAGCGAAATAAGCCCAGTTTGGCCCTGTTCACTTTTGCTTAGCAGAGTCTGTATCTTCAAAACTAGACACTCTGCAGGCCTATAAGCTTGGCTGGGGGCAGAGAAGCAGAGTCTGAGCAGCTACAGGAAGGATGGAGGGGTTCAGACAAGGTTTTCCAACTCCGTGCCTAAATGTCACTTTCACAGCGAAATAAGCCCAGTTTGGCCCTGTTCACTTTTGCTTAGCAGAGTCTGTATCTTCAAAACTAGACACTCTGCAGGCCTATAAGCTTGGCTGGGGGCAGAGAAGCAGAGTCTGAGCAGCTACAGGAAGGATGGAGGGGTTCAGACAAGGTTTTCCAACTCCGTGCCTAAATGTCACTTTCACAGCGAAATAAGCCCAGTTTGGCCCTGTTCACTTTTGCTTAGCAGAGTCTGTATCTTCAAAACTAGACACTCTGCAGGCCTATAAGCTTGGCTGGGGGCAGAGAAGCAGAGTCTGAGCAGCTACAGGAAGGATGGAGGGGTTCAGACAAGGTTTTCCAACTCCGTGCCTAAATGTCACTTTCACAGCGAAATAAGCCCAGTTTGGCCCTGTTCACTTTTGCTTAGCAGAGTCTGTATCTTCAAAACTAGACACTCTGCAGGCCTATAAGCTTGGCTGGGGGCAGAGAAGCAGAGTCTGAGCAGCTACAGGAAGGATGGAGGGGTTCAGACAAGGTTTTCCAACTCCGTGCCTAAATGTCACTTTCACAGCGAAATAAGCCCAGTTTGGCCCTGTTCACTTTTGCTTAGCAGAGTCTGTATCTTCAAAACTAGACACTCTGCAGGCCTATAAGCTTGGCTGGGGGCAGAGAAGCAGAGTCTGAGCAGCTACAGGAAGGATGGAGGGGTTCAGACAAGGTTTTCCAACTCCGTGCCTAAATGTCACTTTCACAGCGAAATAAGCCCAGTTTGGCCCTGTTCACTTTTGCTTAGCAGAGTCTGTATCTTCAAAACTAGACACTCTGCAGGCCTATAAGCTTGGCTGGGGGCAGAGAAGCAGAGTCTGAGCAGCTACAGGAAGGATGGAGGGGTTCAGACAAGGTTTTCCAACTCCGTGCCTAAATGTCACTTTCACAGCGAAATAAGCCCAGTTTGGCCCTGTTCACTTTTGCTTAGCAGAGTCTGTATCTTCAAAACTAGACACTCTGCAGGCCTATAAGCTTGGCTGGGGGCAGAGAAGCAGAGTCTGAGCAGCTACAGGAAGGATGGAGGGGTTCAGACAAGGTTTTCCAACTCCGTGCCTAAATGTCACTTTCACAGCGAAATAAGCCCAGTTTGGCCCTGTTCACTTTTGCTTAGCAGAGTCTGTATCTTCAAAACTAGACACTCTGCAGGCCTATAATCTTGGCTGGGGGCAGAGAAGCAGAGTCTGAGCAGCTACAGGAAGGATGGAGGGGTTCAGACAAGGTTTTCCAACTCCGTGCCTAAATGTCACTTTCACAGCGAAATAAGCCCAGTTTGGCCCTGTTCACTTTTGCTTAGCAGAGTCTGTATCTTCAAAACTAGACACTCTGCAGGCCTATAAGCTTGGCTGGGGGCAGAGAAGCAGAGTCTGAGCAGCTACAGGAAGGATGGAGGGGTTCAGACAAGGTTTCCAATATCAGCATCAGCCCAATATCAGCATCAGCCCAATATCAGCATCAGCCCAATATCAGCATCAGCCCAATATCAGCATCAGCCCAATATCAGCATCAGCCCAATATCAGCATCAGCCCAATATCAGCATCAGCCCAATATCAGCATCAGCCCAATATCAGCATCAGCCCAATATCAGCATCAGCCCAATATCAGCATCAGCCCAATATCAGCATCAGCCCAATATCAGCATCAGCCCAATATCAGCATCAGCCCAATATCAGCATCAGCCCAATATCAGCATCAGCCCAATATCAGCATCAGCCCAATATCAGCATCAGCCCAATATCAGCATCAGCCCAATATCAGCATCAGCCCAATATCAGCATCAGCCCAATATCAGCATCAGCCCAATATCAGCATCAGCCCAATATCAGCATCAGCCCAATATCAGCATCAGCCCAATATCAGCATCAGCCCAATATCAGCATCAGCCCAATATCAGCATCAGCCCAATATCAGCATCAGCCCAATATCAGCATCAGCCCAATATCAGCATCAGCCCAATATCAGCATCAGCCCAATATCAGCATCAGCCCAATATCAGCATCAGCCCAATATCAGCATCAGCCCAATATCAGCATCAGCCCAATATCAGCATCAGCCCAATATCAGCATCAGCCCAATATCAGCATCAGCCCAATATCAGCATCAGCCCAATATCAGCATCAGCCCAATATCAGCATCAGCCCAATATCAGCATCAGCCCAATATCAGCATCAGCCCAATATCAGCATCAGCCCAATATCAGCATCAGCCCAATATCAGCATCAGCCCAATATCAGCATCAGCCCAATATCAGCATCAGCCCAATATCAGCATCAGCCCAATATCAGCATCAGCCCAATATCAGCATCAGCCCAATATCAGCATCAGCCCAATATCAGCATCAGCCCAATATCAGCATCAGCCCAATATCAGCATCAGCCCAATATCAGCATCAGCCCAATATCAGCATCAGCCCAATATCAGCATCAGCCCAATATCAGCATCAGCCCAATATCAGCATCAGCCCAATATCAGCATCAGCCCTAGACACTCTGCAGGCCTATAAGCTTGGCTGGGGGCAGAGAAGCAGCCCAATATGATATAGATATTGGCTGATGCTGATATTGGGCTGATGCTGATATTGGGCTGATGCTGATATTGGGCTGATGCTGATATTGGGCTGATGCTGATATTGGGCTGATGCTGATATTGGGCTGATGCTGATATTGGGCTGATGCTGATATTGGGCTGATGCTGATATTGGGCTGATGCTGATATTGGGCTGATGCTGATATTGGGCTGATGCTGATATTGGGCTGATGCTGATATTGGGCTGATGCTGATATTGGGCTGATGCTGATATTGGGCTGATGCTGATATTGGGCTGATGCTGATATTGGGCTGATGCTGATATTGGGCTGATGCTGATATTGGGCTGATGCTGATATTGGGCTGATGCTGATATTGGGCTGATGCTGATATTGGGCTGATGCTGATATTGGGCTGATGCTGATATTGGGCTGATGCTGATATTGGGCTGATGCTGATATTGGGCTGATGCTGATATTGGGCTGATGCTGATATTGGGCTGATGCTGATATTGGGCTGATGCTGATATTGGGCTGATGCTGATATTGGGCTGATGCTGATATTGGGCTGATGCTGATATTGGGCTGATGCTGATATTGGGCTGATGCTGATATTGGGCTGATGCTGATATTGGGCTGATGCTGATATTGGGCTGATGCTGATATTGGGCTGATGCTGATATTGGGCTGATGCTGATATTGGGCTGATGCTGATATTGGGCTGATGCTGATATTGGGCTGATGCTGATATTGGGCTGATGCTGATATTGGGCTGATGCTGATATTGGGCTGATGCTGATATTGGGCTGATGCTGATATTGGGCTGATGCTGATATTGGGCTGATGCTGATATTGGGCTGATGCTGATATTGGGCTGATGCTGATATTGGGCTGATGCTGATATTGGGCTGATGCTGATATTGGGCTGATGCTGATATTGGGCTGATGCTGATATTGGGCTGATGCTGATATTGGGCTGATGCTGATATTGGGCTGATGCTGATATTGGGCTGATGCTGATATTGGGCTGATGCTGATATTGGGCTGATGCTGATATTGGGCTGATGCTGATATTGGGCTGATGCTGATATTGGGCTGATGCTGATATTGGGCTGATGCTGATATTGGGCTGATGCTGATATTGGGCTGATGCTGATATTGGGCTGATGCTGATATTGGGCTGATGCTGATATTGGGCTGATGCTGATATTGGGCTGATGCTGATATTGGGCTGATGCTGATATTGGGCTGATGCTGATATTGGGCTGATGCTGATATTGGGCTGATGCTGATATTGGGCTGATGCTGATATTGGGCTGATGCTGATATTGGGCTGATGCTGATATTGGGCTGATGCTGATATTGGGCTGATGCTGATATTGGGCTGATGCTGATATTGGGCTGATGCTGATATTGGGCTGATGCTGATATTGGGCTGATGCTGATATTGGGCTGATGCTGATATTGGGCTGATGCTGATATTGGGCTGATGCTGATATTGGGCTGATGCTGATTGGGCTGATGCTGATTGGGCTGATGCTGATATTGGGCTGATGCTGATATTGGGCTGATGCTGATATTGGGCTGATGCTGATATTGGGCTGATGCTGATATTGGGCTGATGCTGATATTGGGCTGATGCTGATATTGGGCTGATGCTGATATTGGGCTGATATTGATATTGGGCTGATATTGATATTGGGCTGATATAGGCCTGCAGAGTGTCTAGTTTTGAAGATACAGACTCTGCTAAGCAAAAGTGAACAGGGCCAAACTGGGCTTATTTCGCTGTGAAAGTGACATTTAGGCACGGACTTGGAAAACCTTGTCTGAACCCCTCCATCCTTCCTGTAGCTGCTCAGACTCTGCTTCTCTGCCCCCAGCCAAGCTTATAGGCCTGCAGAGTGTCTAGTTTTGAAGATACAGACTCTGCTAAGCAAAAGTGAACAGGGCCAAACTGGGCTTATTTCGCTGTGAAAGTGACATTTAGGCACGGAGTTGGAAAACCTTGTCTGAACCCCTCCATCCTTCCTGTAGCTGCTCAGACTCTGCTTCTCTGCCCCCAGCCAAGCTTATAGGCCTGCAGAGTGTCTAGTTTTGAAGATACAGACTCTGCTAAGCAAAAGTGAACAGGGCCAAACTGGGCTTATTTCGCTGTGAAAGTGACATTTAGGCACGGAGTTGGAAAACCTTGTCTGAACCCCTCCATCCTTCCTGTAGCTGCTCAGACTCTGCTTCTCTGCCCCCAGCCAAGCTTATAGGCCTGCAGAGTGTCTAGTTTTGAAGATACAGACTCTGCTAAGCAAAAGTGAACAGGGCCAAACTGGGCTTATTTCGCTGTGAAAGTGACATTTAGGCACGGAGTTGGAAAACCTTGTCTGAACCCCTCCATCCTTCCTGTAGCTGCTCAGACTCTGCTTCTCTGCCCCCAGCCAAGCTTATAGGCCTGCAGAGTGTCTAGTTTTGAAGATACAGACTCTGCTAAGCAAAAGTGAACAGGGCCAAACTGGGCTTATTTCGCTGTGAAAGTGACATTTAGGCACGGAGTTGGAAAACCTTGTCTGAACCCCTCCATCCTTCCTGTAGCTGCTCAGACTCTGCTTCTCTGCCCCCAGCCAAGCTTATAGGCCTGCAGAGTGTCTAGTTTTGAAGATACAGACTCTGCTAAGCAAAAGTGAACAGGGCCAAACTGGGCTTATTTCGCTGTGAAAGTGACATTTAGGCACGGAGTTGGAAAACCTTGTCTGAACCCCTCCATCCTTCCTGTAGCTGCTCAGACTCTGCTTCTCTGCCCCCAGCCAAGCTTATAGGCCTGCAGAGTGTCTAGTTTTGAAGATACAGACTCTGCTAAGCAAAAGTGAACAGGGCCAAACTGGGCTTATTTCGCTGTGAAAGTGACATTTAGGCACGGAGTTGGAAAACCTTGTCTGAACCCCTCCATCCTTCCTGTAGCTGCTCAGACTCTGCTTCTCTGCCCCCAGCCAAGCTTATAGGCCTGCAGAGTGTCTAGTTTTGAAGATACAGACTCTGCTAAGCAAAAGTGAACAGGGCCAAACTGGGCTTATTTCGCTGTGAAAGTGACATTTAGGCACGGAGTTGGAAAACCTTGTCTGAACCCCTCCATCCTTCCTGTAGCTGCTCAGACTCTGCTTCTCTGCCCCCAGCCAAGCTTATAGGCCTGCAGAGTGTCTAGTTTTGAAGATACAGACTCTGCTAAGCAAAAGTGAACAGGGCCAAACTGGGCTTATTTCGCTGTGAAAGTGACATTTAGGCACGGAGTTGGAAAACCTTGTCTGAACCCCTCCATCCTTCCTGTAGCTGCTCAGACTCTGCTTCTCTGCCCCCAGCCAAGCTTATAGGCCTGCAGAGTGTCTAGTTTTGAAGATACAGACTCTGCTAAGCAAAAGTGAACAGGGCCAAACTGGGCTTATTTCGCTGTGAAAGTGACATTTAGGCACGGAGTTTGAAAACCTTGTCTGAACCCCTCCATCCTTCCTGTAGCTGCTCAGACTCTGCTTCTCTGCCCCCAGCCAAGCTTATAGGCCTGCAGAGTGTCTAGTTTTGAAGATACAGACTCTGCTAAGCAAAAGTGAACAGGGCCAAACTGGGCTTATTTCGCTGTGAAAGTGACATTTAGGCACGGAGTTGGAAAACCTTGTCTGAACCCCTCCATCCTTCCTGTAGCTGCTCAGACTCTGCTTCTCTGCCCCCAGCCAAGCTTATAGGCCTGCAGAGTGTCTAGTTTTGAAGATACAGACTCTGCTAAGCAAAAGTGAACAGGGCCAAACTGGGCTTATTTCGCTGTGAAAGTGACATCGAAATTTCACAGCGAAATAAGCCCAGTTTGGCCCTGTTCACTTTTGCTTAGCAGAGTCTGTATCTTCAAAACTAGACACTCTGCAGGCCTATAAGCTTGGCTGGGGGCAGAGAAGCAGAGTCTGAGCAGCTACAGGAAGGATGGAGGGGTTCAGACAAGGTTTTCCAACTCCGTGCCTAAATGTCACTTTCACAGCGAAATAAGCCCAGTTTGGCCCTGTTCACTTTTGCTTAGCAGAGTCTGTATCTTCAAAACTAGACACTCTGCAGGCCTATAAGCTTGGCTGGGGGCAGAGAAGCAGAGTCTGAGCAGCTACAGGAAGGATGGAGGGGTTCAGACAAGGTTTTCCAACTCCGTGCCTAAATGTCACTTTCACAGCGAAATAAGCCCAGTTTGGCCCTGTTCACTTTTGCTTAGCAGAGTCTGTATCTTCAAAACTAGACACTCTGCAGGCCTATAAGCTTGGCTGGGGGCAGAGAAGCAGAGTCTGAGCAGCTACAGGAAGGATGGAGGGGTTCAGACAAGGTTTTCCAACTCCGTGCCTAAATGTCACTTTCACAGCGAAATAAGCCCAGTTTGGCCCTGTTCACTTTTGCTTAGCAGAGTCTGTATCTTCAAAACTAGACACTCTGCAGGCCTATAAGCTTGGCTGGGGGCAGAGAAGCAGAGTCTGAGCAGCTACAGGAAGGATGGAGGGGTTCAGACAAGGTTTTCCAACTCCGTGCCTAAATGTCACTTTCACAGCGAAATAAGCCCAGTTTGGCCCTGTTCACTTTTGCTTAGCAGAGTCTGTATCTTCAAAACTAGACACTCTGCAGGCCTATAAGCTTGGCTGGGGGCAGAGAAGCAGAGTCTGAGCAGCTACAGGAAGGATGGAGGGGTTCAGACAAGGTTTTCCAACTCCGTGCCTAAATGTCACTTTCACAGCGAAATAAGCCCAGTTTGGCCCTGTTCACTTTTGCTTAGCAGAGTCTGTATCTTCAAAACTAGACACTCTGCAGGCCTATAAGCTTGGCTGGGGGCAGAGAAGCAGAGTCTGAGCAGCTACAGGAAGGATGGAGGGGTTCAGACAAGGTTTTCCAACTCCGTGCCTAAATGTCACTTTCACAGCGAAATAAGCCCAGTTTGGCCCTGTTCACTTTTGCTTAGCAGAGTCTGTATCTTCAAAACTAGACACTCTGCAGGCCTATAAGCTTGGCTGGGGGCAGAGAAGCAGAGTCTGAGCAGCTACAGGAAGGATGGAGGGGTTCAGACAAGGTTTTCCAACTCCGTGCCTAAATGTCACTTTCACAGCGAAATAAGCCCAGTTTGGCCCTGTTCACTTTTGCTTAGCAGAGTCTGTATCTTCAAAACTAGACACTCTGCAGGCCTATAAGCTTGGCTGGGGGCAGAGAAGCAGAGTCTGAGCAGCTACAGGAAGGATGGAGGGGTTCAGACAAGGTTTTCCAACTCCGTGCCTAAATGTCACTTTCACAGCGAAATAAGCCCAGTTTGGCCCTGTTCACTTTTGCTTAGCAGAGTCTGTATCTTCAAAACTAGACACTCTGCAGGCCTATAAGCTTGGCTGGGGGCAGAGAAGCAGAGTCTGAGCAGCTACAGGAAGGATGGAGGGGTTCAGACAAGGTTTTCCAACTCCGTGCCTAAATGTCACTTTCACAGCGAAATAAGCCCAGTTTGGCCCTGTTCACTTTTGCTTAGCAGAGTCTGTATCTTCAAAACTAGACACTCTGCAGGCCTATAAGCTTGGCTGGGGGCAGAGAAGCAGAGTCTGAGCAGCTACAGGAAGGATGGAGGGGTTCAGACAAGGTTTTCCAACTCCGTGCCTAAATGTCACTTTCACAGCGAAATAAGCCCAGTTTGGCCCTGTTCACTTTTGCTTAGCAGAGTCTGTATCTTCAAAACTAGACACTCTGCAGGCCTATAAGCTTGGCTGGGGGCAGAGAAGCAGAGTCTGAGCAGCTACAGGAAGGATGGAGGGGTTCAGACAAGGTTTTCCAACTCCGTGCCTAAATGTCACTTTCACAGCGAAATAAGCCCAGTTTGGCCCTGTTCACTTTTGCTTAGCAGAGTCTGTATCTTCAAAACTAGACACTCTGCAGGCCTATAAGCTTGGCTGGGGGCAGAGAAGCAGAGTCTGAGCAGCTACAGGAAGGATGGAGGGGTTCAGACAAGGTTTTCCAACTCCGTGCCTAAATGTCACTTTCACAGCGAAATAAGCCCAGTTTGGCCCTGTTCACTTTTGCTTAGCAGAGTCTGTATCTTCAAAACTAGACACTCTGCAGGCCTATAAGCTTGGCTGGGGGCAGAGAAGCAGAGTCTGAGCAGCTACAGGAAGGATGGAGGGGTTCAGACAAGGTTTTCCAACTCCGTGCCTAAATGTCACTTTCACAGCGAAATAAGCCCAGTTTGGCCCTGTTCACTTTTGCTTAGCAGAGTCTGTATCTTCAAAACTAGACACTCTGCAGGCCTATAAGCTTGGCTGGGGGCAGAGAAGCAGAGTCTGAGCAGCTACAGGAAGGATGGAGGGGTTCAGACAAGGTTTTCCAACTCCGTGCCTAAATGTCACTTTCACAGCGAAATAAGCCCAGTTTGGCCCTGTTCACTTTTGCTTAGCAGAGTCTGTATCTTCAAAACTAGACACTCTGCAGGCCTATAAGCTTGGCTGGGGGCAGAGAAGCAGAGTCTGAGCAGCTACAGGAAGGATGGAGGGGTTCAGACAAGGTTTTCCAACTCCGTGCCTAAATGTCACTTTCACAGCGAAATAAGCCCAGTTTGGCCCTGTTCACTTTTGCTTAGCAGAGTCTGTATCTTCAAAACTAGACACTCTGCAGGCCTATAAGCTTGGCTGGGGGCAGAGAAGCAGAGTCTGAGCAGCTACAGGAAGGATGGAGGGGTTCAGACAAGGTTTTCCAACTCCGTGCCTAAATGTCACTTTCACAGCGAAATAAGCCCAGTTTGGCCCTGTTCACTTTTGCTTAGCAGAGTCTGTATCTTCAAAACTAGACACTCTGCAGGCCTATAAGCTTGGCTGGGGGCAGAGAAGCAGAGTCTGAGCAGCTACAGGAAGGATGGAGGGGTTCAGACAAGGTTTTCCAACTCCGTGCCTAAATGTCACTTTCACAGCGAAATAAGCCCAGTTTGGCCCTGTTCACTTTTGCTTAGCAGAGTCTGTATCTTCAAAACTAGACACTCTGCAGGCCTATAAGCTTGGCTGGGGGCAGAGAAGCAGAGTCTGAGCAGCTACAGGAAGGATGGAGGGGTTCAGACAAGGTTTTCCAACTCCGTGCCTAAATGTCACTTTCACAGCGAAATAAGCCCAGTTTGGCCCTGTTCACTTTTGCTTAGCAGAGTCTGTATCTTCAAAACTAGACACTCTGCAGGCCTATAAGCTTGGCTGGGGGCAGAGAAGCAGAGTCTGAGCAGCTACAGGAAGGATGGAGGGGTTCAGACAAGGTTTTCCAACTCCGTGCCTAAATGTCACTTTCACAGCGAAATAAGCCCAGTTTGGCCCTGTTCACTTTTGCTTAGCAGAGTCTGTATCTTCAAAACTAGACACTCTGCAGGCCTATAAGCTTGGCTGGGGGCAGAGAAGCAGAGTCTGAGCAGCTACAGGAAGGATGGAGGGGTTCAGACAAGGTTTTCCAACTCCGTGCCTAAATGTCACTTTCACAGCGAAATAAGCCCAGTTTGGCCCTGTTCACTTTTGCTTAGCAGAGTCTGTATCTTCAAAACTAGACACTCTGCAGGCCTATAAGCTTGGCTGGGGGCAGAGAAGCAGAGTCTGAGCAGCTACAGGAAGGATGGAGGGGTTCAGACAAGGTTTTCCAAGTCCGTGCCTAAATGTCACTTTCACAGCGAAATAAGCCCAGTTTGGCCCTGTTCACTTTTGCTTAGCAGAGTCTGTATCTTCAAAACTAGACACTCTGCAGGCCTATATCAGCCCAATATCAATATCAGCCCAATATCAATATCAGCCCAATATCAATATCAGCCCAATATCAATATCAGCCCAATATCAATATCAGCCCAATATCAATATCAGCCCAATATCAATATCAGCCCAATATCAATATCAGCCCAATATCAATATCAGCCCAATATCAATATCAGCCCAATATCAATATCAGCCCAATATCAATATCAGCCCAATATCAATATCAGCCCAATATCAACCAATATCAATATCAGCCCAATATCAATATCAGCCCAATATCAATATCAGCCCAATATCAATATCAGCCCAATATCAATATCAGCCCAATATCAATATCAGCCCAATATCAATATCAGCCCAATATCAATATCAGCCCAATATCAATATCAGCCCAATATCAGCATCAGCCCAATATCAGCATCAGCCCAATATCAGCATCAGCCCAATATCAGCATCAGCCCAATATCAGCATCAGCCCAATATCAGCATCAGCCCAATATCAGCATCAGCCCAATATCAGCATCAGCCCAATATCAGCATCAGCCCAATATCAGCATCAGCCCAATATCAGCATCAGCCCAATATCAGCATCAGCCCAATATCAGCATCAGCCCAATATCAGCATCAGCCCAATATCAGCATCAGCCCAATATCAGCATCAGCCCAATATCAGCATCAGCCCAATATCAGCATCAGCCCAATATCAGCATCAGCCCAATATCAGCATCAGCCCAATATCAGCATCAGCCCAATATCAGCATCAGCCCAATATCAGCATCAGCCCAATATCAGCTGATATATTGATATTGGGCTGATATTGATATTGGGCTGATATTGATATTGGGCTGATATTGATATTGGGCTGATATTGATATTGGTTGATATTGGGCTGATATTGATATTGGGCTGATATTGATATTGGGCTGATATTGATATTGGGCTGATATTGATATTGGGCTGATATTGATATTGGGCTGATATTGATATTGGGCTGATATTGATATTGGGCTGATATTGATATTGGGCTGATATTGATATTGGGCTGATATTGATATTGGGCTGATATTGATATTGGGCTGATGCTGATATTGGGCTGATGCTGATATTGGGCTGATGCTGATATTGGGCTGATGCTGATATTGGGCTGATGCTGATATTGGGCTGATGCTGATATTGGGCTGATGCTGATATTGGGCTGATGCTGATATTGGGCTGATGCTGATATTGGGCTGATGCTGATATTGGGCTGATGCTGATATTGGGCTGATGCTGATATTGGGCTGATGCTGATATTGGGCTGATGCTGATATTGGGCTGATGCTGATATTGGGCTGATGCTGATATTGGGCTGATGCTGATATTGGGCTGATGCTGATATTGGGCTGATGCTGATATTGGGCTGATGCTGATATTGGGCTGATGCTGATATTGGGCTGATGCTGATATTGGGCTGATGCTGATATTGGGCTGATGCTGATATTGGGCTGATGCTGATATTGGGCTGATGCTGATATTGGGCTGATGCTGATATTGGGCTGATGCTGATATTGGGCTGATGCTGATATTGGGCTGATGCTGATATTGGGCTGATGCTGATATTGGGCTGATGCTGATATTGGGCTGATGCTGATATTGGGCTGATGCTGATATTGGGCTGATGCTGATATTGGGCTGATGCTGATATTGGGCTGATGCTGATATTGGGCTGATGCTGATATTGGGCTGATGCTGATATTGGGCTGATGCTGATATTGGGCTGATGCTGATATTGGGCTGATGCTGATATTGGGCTGATGCTGATATTGGGCTGATGCTGATATTGGGCTGATGCTGATATTGGGCTGATATTGATATTGGGCTGATATTGATATTGGGCTGATATTGATATTGGGCTGATATTGATATTGGGCTGATATTGATATTGGGCTGATATTGATATTGGGCTGATATTGATATTGGGCTGATATTGATATTGGTTGATATTGGGCTGATATTGATATTGGGCTGATATTGATATTGGGCTGATATTGATATTGGGCTGATATTGATATTGGGCTGATATTGATATTGGGCTGATATTGATATTGGGCTGATATTGATATTGGGCTGATATTGATATTGGGCTGATATTGATATTGGGCTGATATTGATATTGGGCTGATATTGATATTGGGCTGATATTGATATTGGGCTGATATTGATATTGGGCTGATATTGATATTGGGCTGATATTGATATTGGGCTGATATAGGCCTGCAGAGTGTCTAGTTTTGAAGATACAGACTCTGCTAAGCAAAAGTGAACAGGGCCAAACTGGGCTTATTTCGCTGTGAAAGTGACATTTAGGCACGGACTTGGAAAACCTTGTCTGAACCCCTCCATCCTTCCTGTAGCTGCTCAGACTCTGCTTCTCTGCCCCCAGCCAAGCTTATAGGCCTGCAGAGTGTCTAGTTTTGAAGATACAGACTCTGCTAAGCAAAAGTGAACAGGGCCAAACTGGGCTTATTTCGCTGTGAAAGTGACATTTAGGCACGGAGTTGGAAAACCTTGTCTGAACCCCTCCATCCTTCCTGTAGCTGCTCAGACTCTGCTTCTCTGCCCCCAGCCAAGCTTATAGGCCTGCAGAGTGTCTAGTTTTGAAGATACAGACTCTGCTAAGCAAAAGTGAACAGGGCCAAACTGGGCTTATTTCGCTGTGAAAGTGACATTTAGGCACGGAGTTGGAAAACCTTGTCTGAACCCCTCCATCCTTCCTGTAGCTGCTCAGACTCTGCTTCTCTGCCCCCAGCCAAGCTTATAGGCCTGCAGAGTGTCTAGTTTTGAAGATACAGACTCTGCTAAGCAAAAGTGAACAGGGCCAAACTGGGCTTATTTCGCTGTGAAAGTGACATTTAGGCACGGAGTTGGAAAACCTTGTCTGAACCCCTCCATCCTTCCTGTAGCGGCTCAGACTCTGCTTCTCTGCCCCCAGCCAAGCTTATAGGCCTGCAGAGTGTCTAGTTTTGAAGATACAGACTCTGCTAAGCAAAAGTGAACAGGGCCAAACTGGGCTTATTTCGCTGTGAAAGTGACATTTAGGCACGGAGTTGGAAAACCTTGTCTGAACCCCTCCATCCTTCCTGTAGCTGCTCAGACTCTGCTTCTCTGCCCCCAGCCAAGCTTATAGGCCTGCAGAGTGTCTAGTTTTGAAGATACAGACTCTGCTAAGCAAAAGTGAACAGGGCCAAACTGGGCTTATTTCGCTGTGAAAGTGACATTTAGGCACGGAGTTGGAAAACCTTGTCTGAACCCCTCCATCCTTCCTGTAGCTGCTCAGACTCTGCTTCTCTGCCCCCAGCCAAGCTTATAGGCCTGCAGAGTGTCTAGTTTTGAAGATACAGACTCTGCTAAGCAAAAGTGAACAGGGCCAAACTGGGCTTATTTCGCTGTGAAAGTGACATTTAGGCACGGAGTTGGAAAACCTTGTCTGAACCCCTCCATCCTTCCTGTAGCTGCTCAGACTCTGCTTCTCTGCCCCCAGCCAAGCTTATAGGCCTGCAGAGTGTCTAGTTTTGAAGATACAGACTCTGCTAAGCAAAAGTGAACAGGGCCAAACTGGGCTTATTTCGCTGTGAAAGTGACATTTAGGCACGGAGTTGGAAAACCTTGTCTGAACCCCTCCATCCTTCCTGTAGCTGCTCAGACTCTGCTTCTCTGCCCCCAGCCAAGCTTATAGGCCTGCAGAGTGTCTAGTTTTGAAGATACAGACTCTGCTAAGCAAAAGTGAACAGGGCCAAACTGGGCTTATTTCGCTGTGAAAGTGACATTTAGGCACGGAGTTGGAAAACCTTGTCTGAACCCCTCCATCCTTCCTGTAGCTGCTCAGACTCTGCTTCTCTGCCCCCAGCCAAGCTTATAGGCCTGCAGAGTGTCTAGTTTTGAAGATACAGACTCTGCTAAGCAAAAGTGAACAGGGCCAAACTGGGCTTATTTCGCTGTGAAAGTGACATTTAGGCACGGAGTTGGAAAACCTTGTCTGAACCCCTCCATCCTTCCTGTAGCTGCTCAGACTCTGCTTCTCTGCCCCCAGCCAAGCTTATAGGCCTGCAGAGTGTCTAGTTTTGAAGATACAGACTCTGCTAAGCAAAAGTGAACAGGGCCAAACTGGGCTTATTTCGCTGTGAAAGTGACATTTAGGCACGGAGTTGGAAAACCTTGTCTGAACCCCTCCATCCTTCCTGTAGCTGCTCAGACTCTGCTTCTCTGCCCCCAGCCAAGCTTATAGGCCTGCAGAGTGTCTAGTTTTGAAGATACAGACTCTGCTAAGCAAAAGTGAACAGGGCCAAACTGGGCTTATTTCGCTGTGAAAGTGACATTTAGGCACGGAGTTGGAAAACCTTGTCTGAACCCCTCCATCCTTCCTGTAGCTGCTCAGACTCTGCTTCTCTGCCCCCAGCCAAGCTTATAGGCCTGCAGAGTGTCTAGTTTTGAAGATACAGACTCTGCTAAGCAAAAGTGAACAGGGCCAAACTGGGCTTATTTCGCTGTGAAAGTGACATTTAGGCACGGAGTTGGAAAACCTTGTCTGAACCCCTCCATCCTTCCTGTAGCTGCTCAGACTCTGCTTCTCTGCCCCCAGCCAAGCTTATAGGCCTGCAGAGTGTCTAGTTTTGAAGATACAGACTCTGCTAAGCAAAAGTGAACAGGGCCAAACTGGGCTTATTTCGCTGTGAAAGTGACATTTAGGCACGGAGTTGGAAAACCTTGTCTGAACCCCTCCATCCTTCCTGTAGCTGCTCAGACTCTGCTTCTCTGCCCCCAGCCAAGCTTATAGGCCTGCAGAGTGTCTAGTTTTGAAGATACAGACTCTGCTAAGCAAAAGTGAACAGGGCCAAACTGGGCTTATTTCGCTGTGAAAGTGACATTTAGGCACGGAGTTGGAAAACCTTGTCTGAACCCCTCCATCCTTCCTGTAGCTGCTCAGACTCTGCTTCTCTGCCCCCAGCCAAGCTTATAGGCCTGCAGAGTGTCTAGTTTTGAAGATACAGACTCTGCTAAGCAAAAGTGAACAGGGCCAAACTGGGCTTATTTCGCTGTGAAAGTGACATTTAGGCACGGAGTTGGAAAACCTTGTCTGAACCCCTCCATCCTTCCTGTAGCTGCTCAGACTCTGCTTCTCTGCCCCCAGCCAAGCTTATAGGCCTGCAGAGTGTCTAGTTTTGAAGATACAGACTCTGCTAAGCAAAAGTGAACAGGGCCAAACTGGGCTTATTTCGCTGTGAAAGTGACATTTAGGCACGGAGTTGGAAAACCTTGTCTGAACCCCTCCATCCTTCCTGTAGCTGCTCAGACTCTGCTTCTCTGCCCCCAGCCAAGCTTATAGGCCTGCAGAGTGTCTAGTTTTGAAGATACAGACTCTGCTAAGCAAAAGTGAACAGGGCCAAACTGGGCTTATTTCGCTGTGAAAGTGACATTTAGGCACGGAGTTGGAAAACCTTGTCTGAACCCCTCCATCCTTCCTGTAGCTGCTCAGACTCTGCTTCTCTGCCCCCAGCCAAGCTTATAGGCCTGCAGAGTGTCTAGTTTTGAAGATACAGACTCTGCTAAGCAAAAGTGAACAGGGCCAAACTGGGCTTATTTCGCTGTGAAAGTGACATTTAGGCACGGAGTTGGAAAACCTTGTCTGAACCCCTCCATCCTTCCTGTAGCTGCTCAGACTCTGCTTCTCTGCCCCCAGCCAAGCTTATAGGCCTGCAGAGTGTCTAGTTTTGAAGATACAGACTCTGCTAAGCAAAAGTGAACAGGGCCAAACTGGGCTTATTTCGCTGTGAAAGTGACATTTAGGCACGGAGTTGGAAAACCTTGTCTGAACCCCTCCATCCTTCCTGTAGCTGCTCAGACTCTGCTTCTCTGCCCCCAGCCAAGCTTATAGGCCTGCAGAGTGTCTAGTTTTGAAGATACAGACTCTGCTAAGCAAAAGTGAACAGGGCCAAACTGGGCTTATTTCGCTGTGAAAGTGACATTTAGGCACGGAGTTGGAAAACCTTGTCTGAACCCCTCCATCCTTCCTGTAGCTGCTCAGACTCTGCTTCTCTGCCCCCAGCCAAGCTTATAGGCCTGCAGAGTGTCTAGTTTTGAAGATACAGACTCTGCTAAGCAAAAGTGAACAGGGCCAAACTGGGCTTATTTCGCTGTGAAAGTGACATTTAGGCACGGAGTTGGAAAACCTTGTCTGAACCCCTCCATCCTTCCTGTAGCTGCTCAGACTCTGCTTCTCTGCCCCCAGCCAAGCTTATAGGCCTGCAGAGTGTCTAGTTTTGAAGATACAGACTCTGCTAAGCAAAAGTGAACAGGGCCAAACTGGGCTTATTTCGCTGTGAAAGTGACATTTAGGCACGGAGTTGGAAAACCTTGTCTGAACCCCTCCATCCTTCCTGTAGCTGCTCAGACTCTGCTTCTCTGCCCCCAGCCAAGCTTATAGGCCTGCAGAGTGTCTAGTTTTGAAGATACAGACTCTGCTAAGCAAAAGTGAACAGGGCCAAACTGGGCTTATTTCGCTGTGAAAGTGACATTTAGGCACGGAGTTGGAAAACCTTGTCTGAACCCCTCCATCCTTCCTGTAGCTGCTCAGACTCTGCTTCTCTGCCCCCAGCCAAGCTTATAGGCCTGCAGAGTGTCTAGTTTTGAAGATACAGACTCTGCTAAGCAAAAGTGAACAGGGCCAAACTGGGCTTATTTCGCTGTGAAAGTGACATTTAGGCACGGAGTTGGAAAACCTTGTCTGAACCCCTCCATCCTTCCTGTAGCTGCTCAGACTCTGCTTCTCTGCCCCCAGCCAAGCTTATAGGCCTGCAGAGTGTCTAGTTTTGAAGATACAGACTCTGCTAAGCAAAAGTGAACAGGGCCAAACTGGGCTTATTTCGCTGTGAAAGTGACATTTAGGCACGGAGTTGGAAAACCTTGTCTGAACCCCTCCATCCTTCCTGTAGCTGCTCAGACTCTGCTTCTCTGCCCCCAGCCAAGCTTATAGGCCTGCAGAGTGTCTAGTTTTGAAGATACAGACTCTGCTAAGCAAAAGTGAACAGGGCCAAACTGGGCTTATTTCGCTGTGAAAGTGACATTTAGGCACGGAGTTGGAAAACCTTGTCTGAACCCCTCCATCCTTCCTGTAGCTGCTCAGACTCTGCTTCTCTGCCCCCAGCCAAGCTTATAGGCCTGCAGAGTGTCTAGTTTTGAAGATACAGACTCTGCTAAGCAAAAGTGAACAGGGCCAAACTGGGCTTATTTCGCTGTGAAAGTGACATTTAGGCACGGAGTTGGAAAACCTTGTCTGAACCCCTCCATCCTTCCTGTAGCTGCTCAGACTCTGCTTCTCTGCCCCCAGCCAAGCTTATAGGCCTGCAGAGTGTCTAGTTTTGAAGATACAGACTCTGCTAAGCAAAAGTGAACAGGGCCAAACTGGGCTTATTTCGCTGTGAAAGTGACATTTAGGCACGGAGTTGGAAAACCTTGTCTGAACCCCTCCATCCTTCCTGTAGCTGCTCAGACTCTGCTTCTCTGCCCCCAGCCAAGCTTATAGGCCTGCAGAGTGTCTAGTTTTGAAGATACAGACTCTGCTAAGCAAAAGTGAACAGGGCCAAACTGGGCTTATTTCGCTGTGAAAGTGACATTTAGGCACGGAGTTGGAAAACCTTGTCTGAACCCCTCCATCCTTCCTGTAGCTGCTCAGACTCTGCTTCTCTGCCCCCAGCCAAGCTTATAGGCCTGCAGAGTGTCTAGTTTTGAAGATACAGACTCTGCTAAGCAAAAGTGAACAGGGCCAAACTGGGCTTATTTCGCTGTGAAAGTGACATTTAGGCACGGAGTTGGAAAACCTTGTCTGAACCCCTCCATCCTTCCTGTAGCTGCTCAGACTCTGCTTCTCTGCCCCCAGCCAAGCTTATAGGCCTGCAGAGTGTCTAGTTTTGAAGATACAGACTCTGCTAAGCAAAAGTGAACAGGGCCAAACTGGGCTTATTTCGCTGTGAAAGTGACATTTAGGCACGGAGTTGGAAAACCTTGTCTGAACCCCTCCATCCTTCCTGTAGCTGCTCAGACTCTGCTTCTCTGCCCCCAGCCAAGCTTATAGGCCTGCAGAGTGTCTAGTTTTGAAGATACAGACTCTGCTAAGCAAAAGTGAACAGGGCCAAACTGGGCTTATTTCGCTGTGAAAGTGACATTTAGGCACGGAGTTGGAAAACCTTGTCTGAACCCCTCCATCCTTCCTGTAGCTGCTCAGACTCTGCTTCTCTGCCCCCAGCCAAGCTTATAGGCCTGCAGAGTGTCTAGTTTTGAAGATACAGACTCTGCTAAGCAAAAGTGAACAGGGCCAAACTGGGCTTATTTCGCTGTGAAAGTGACATTTAGGCACGGAGTTGGAAAACCTTGTCTGAACCCCTCCATCCTTCCTGTAGCTGCTCAGACTCTGCTTCTCTGCCCCCAGCCAAGCTTATAGGCCTGCAGAGTGTCTAGTTTTGAAGATACAGACTCTGCTAAGCAAAAGTGAACAGGGCCAAACTGGGCTTATTTCGCTGTGAAAGTGACATTTAGGCACGGAGTTGGAAAACCTTGTCTGAACCCCTCCATCCTTCCTGTAGCTGCTCAGACTCTGCTTCTCTGCCCCCAGCCAAGCTTATAGGCCTGCAGAGTGTCTAGTTTTGAAGATACAGACTCTGCTAAGCAAAAGTGAACAGGGCCAAACTGGGCTTATTTCGCTGTGAAAGTGACATTTAGGCACGGAGTTGGAAAACCTTGTCTGAACCCCTCCATCCTTCCTGTAGCTGCTCAGACTCTGCTTCTCTGCCCCCAGCCAAGCTTATAGGCCTGCAGAGTGTCTAGTTTTGAAGATACAGACTCTGCTAAGCAAAAGTGAACAGGGCCAAACTGGGCTTATTTCGCTGTGAAAGTGACATTTAGGCACGGAGTTGGAAAACCTTGTCTGAACCCCTCCATCCTTCCTGTAGCTGCTCAGACTCTGCTTCTCTGCCCCCAGCCAAGCTTATAGGCCTGCAGAGTGTCTAGTTTTGAAGATACAGACTCTGCTAAGCAAAAGTGAACAGGGCCAAACTGGGCTTATTTCGCTGTGAAATTTCGATGTCACTTTCACAGCGAAATAAGCCCAGTTTGGCCCTGTTCACTTTTGCTTAGCAGAGTCTGTATCTTCAAAACTAGACACTCTGCAGGCCTATAAGCTTGGCTGGGGGCAGAGAAGCAGAGTCTGAGCAGCTACAGGAAGGATGGAGGGGTTCAGACAAGGTTTTCCAACTCCGTGCCTAAATGTCACTTTCACAGCGAAATAAGCCCAGTTTGGCCCTGTTCACTTTTGCTTAGCAGAGTCTGTATCTTCAAAACTAGACACTCTGCAGGCCTATAAGCTTGGCTGGGGGCAGAGAAGCAGAGTCTGAGCAGCTACAGGAAGGATGGAGGGGTTCAGACAAGGTTTTCCAACTCCGTGCCTAAATGTCACTTTCACAGCGAAATAAGCCCAGTTTGGCCCTGTTCACTTTTGCTTAGCAGAGTCTGTATCTTCAAAACTAGACACTCTGCAGGCCTATAAGCTTGGCTGGGGGCAGAGAAGCAGAGTCTGAGCAGCTACAGGAAGGATGGAGGGGTTCAGACAAGGTTTTCCAACTCCGTGCCTAAATGTCACTTTCACAGCGAAATAAGCCCAGTTTGGCCCTGTTCACTTTTGCTTAGCAGAGTCTGTATCTTCAAAACTAGACACTCTGCAGGCCTATAAGCTTGGCTGGGGGCAGAGAAGCAGAGTCTGAGCAGCTACAGGAAGGATGGAGGGGTTCAGACAAGGTTTTCCAACTCCGTGCCTAAATGTCACTTTCACAGCGAAATAAGCCCAGTTTGGCCCTGTTCACTTTTGCTTAGCAGAGTCTGTATCTTCAAAACTAGACACTCTGCAGGCCTATAAGCTTGGCTGGGGGCAGAGAAGCAGAGTCTGAGCAGCTACAGGAAGGATGGAGGGGTTCAGACAAGGTTTTCCAACTCCGTGCCTAAATGTCACTTTCACAGCGAAATAAGCCCAGTTTGGCCCTGTTCACTTTTGCTTAGCAGAGTCTGTATCTTCAAAACTAGACACTCTGCAGGCCTATAAGCTTGGCTGGGGGCAGAGAAGCAGAGTCTGAGCAGCTACAGGAAGGATGGAGGGGTTCAGACAAGGTTTTCCAACTCCGTGCCTAAATGTCACTTTCACAGCGAAATAAGCCCAGTTTGGCCCTGTTCACTTTTGCTTAGCAGAGTCTGTATCTTCAAAACTAGACACTCTGCAGGCCTATAAGCTTGGCTGGGGGCAGAGAAGCAGAGTCTGAGCAGCTACAGGAAGGATGGAGGGGTTCAGACAAGGTTTTCCAACTCCGTGCCTAAATGTCACTTTCACAGCGAAATAAGCCCAGTTTGGCCCTGTTCACTTTTGCTTAGCAGAGTCTGTATCTTCAAAACTAGACACTCTGCAGGCCTATAAGCTTGGCTGGGGGCAGAGAAGCAGAGTCTGAGCAGCTACAGGAAGGATGGAGGGGTTCAGACAAGGTTTTCCAACTCCGTGCCTAAATGTCACTTTCACAGCAAAATAAGCCCAGTTTGGCCCTGTTCACTTTTGCTTAGCAGAGTCTGTATCTTCAAAACTAGACACTCTGCAGGCCTATAAGCTTGGCTGGGGGCAGAGAAGCAGAGTCTGAGCAGCTACAGGAAGGATGGAGGGGTTCAGACAAGGTTTTCCAACTCCGTGCCTAAATGTCACTTTCACAGCGAAATAAGCCCAGTTTGGCCCTGTTCACTTTTGCTTAGCAGAGTCTGTATCTTCAAAACTAGACACTCTGCAGGCCTATAAGCTTGGCTGGGGGCAGAGAAGCAGAGTCTGAGCAGCTACAGGAAGGATGGAGGGGTTCAGACAAGGTTTTCCAACTCCGTGCCTAAATGTCACTTTCACAGCGAAATAAGCCCAGTTTGGCCCTGTTCACTTTTGCTTAGCAGAGTCTGTATCTTCAAAACTAGACACTCTGCAGGCCTATAAGCTTGGCTGGGGGCAGAGAAGCAGAGTCTGAGCAGCTACAGGAAGGATGGAGGGGTTCAGACAAGGTTTTCCAACTCCGTGCCTAAATGTCACTTTCACAGCGAAATAAGCCCAGTTTGGCCCTGTTCACTTTTGCTTAGCAGAGTCTGTATCTTCAAAACTAGACACTCTGCAGGCCTATAAGCTTGGCTGGGGGCAGAGAAGCAGAGTCTGAGCAGCTACAGGAAGGATGGAGGGGTTCAGACAAGGTTTTCCAACTCCGTGCCTAAATGTCACTTTCACAGCGAAATAAGCCCAGTTTGGCCCTGTTCACTTTTGCTTAGCAGAGTCTGTATCTTCAAAACTAGACACTCTGCAGGCCTATAAGCTTGGCTGGGGGCAGAGAAGCAGAGTCTGAGCAGCTACAGGAAGGATGGAGGGGTTCAGACAAGGTTTTCCAACTCCGTGCCTAAATGTCACTTTCACAGCGAAATAAGCCCAGTTTGGCCCTGTTCACTTTTGCTTAGCAGAGTCTGTATCTTCAAAACTAGACACTCTGCAGGCCTATAAGCTTGGCTGGGGGCAGAGAAGCAGAGTCTGAGCAGCTACAGGAAGGATGGAGGGGTTCAGACAAGGTTTCCAATATCAGCATCAGCCCAATATCAGCATCAGCCCAATATCAGCATCAGCCCAATATCAGCATCAGCCCAATATCAGCATCAGCCCAATATCAGCATCAGCCCAATATCAGCATCAGCCCAATATCAGCATCAGCCCAATATCAGCATCAGCCCAATATCAGCATCAGCCCAATATCAGCATCAGCCCAATATCAGCATCAGCCCAATATCAGCATCAGCCCAATATCAGCATCAGCCCAATATCAGCATCAGCCCAATATCAGCATCAGCCCAATATCAGCATCAGCCCAATATCAGCATCAGCCCAATATCAGCATCAGCCCAATATCAGCATCAGCCCAATATCAGCATCAGCCCAATATCAGCATCAGCCCAATATCAGCATCAGCCCAATATCAGCATCAGCCCAATATCAGCATCAGCCCAATATCAGCATCAGCCCAATATCAGCATCAGCCCAATATCAGCATCAGCCCAATATCAGCATCAGCCCAATATCAGCATCAGCCCAATATCAGCATCAGCCCAATATCAGCATCAGCCCAATATCAGCATCAGCCCAATATCAGCATCAGCCCAATATCAGCATCAGCCCAATATCAGCATCAGCCCAATATCAGCATCAGCCCAATATCAGCATCAGCCCAATATCAGCATCAGCCCAATATCAGCATCAGCCCAATATCAGCATCAGCCCAATATCAGCATCAGCCCAATATCAGCATCAGCCCAATATCAGCATCAGCCCAATATCAGCATCAGCCCAATATCAGCATCAGCCCAATATCAGCATCAGCCCAATATCAGCATCAGCCCAATATCAGCATCAGCCCAATATCAGCATCAGCCCAATATCAGCATCAGCCCAATATCAGCATCAGCCCAATATCAGCATCAGCCCAATATCAGCATCAGCCCAATATCAGCATCAGCCCAATATCAGCATCAGCCCAATATCAGCATCAGCCCAATATCAGCATCAGCCCAATATCAGCATCAGCCCAATATCAGCATCAGCCCAATATCAGCCCAATATCAGCATCAGCCCAATATCAGCATCAGCCCAATATCAGCATCAGCCCAATATCAGCATCAGCCCAATATCAGCATCAGCCCAATATCAGCATCAGCCCAATATCAGCATCAGCCCAATATCAGCATCAGCCCAATATCAGCATCAGCCCAATATCAGCATCAGCCCAATATCAGCATCAGCCCAATATCAGCATCAGCCCAATATCAGCATCAGCC